>NC_092807.1:35845220-36151584 GCF_040954645.1 Diabrotica undecimpunctata | reverse complement strand
ATTAACAATAAATTAGTTAAATGAATAAAACTCATTTATTTTTCTAGGTAGGTTTCCAAATAATATTGATTAATGATTAAACTTACTCTAAACTTAAACAGAGAAAACAGTATAAAAAAACCTTTCAAAAGCATCCTTTTTGGTTATTTAAACTTGTAAGGAAGCTGAAAAATATTTCAGATTTTTTAATAAAACTATAAATATCTACAACAGACTAGTTAAAAACCTTATGAATATTTTGATTAATAAAACCATACAAAAAGTCCCAAAATCAATCTATGAGCATTTTGGTGACCATATGTATGATGAAGATGCAATCGATGGTCACTCTATGCAACTTTTAAAATTGTTTCTTGAGAAATATTTTAAAATTGGAATTCATCATGAAACGAGGACTACTTTAGATGCTAACACCGTGCGCATAAGAAGCGTTCTTACTAAGACTGTTTTTCGCAATCAATAAAAATTTATTTCTATACCAACGTCTTCTATTATGTCTATTTACCATTTTTACTTTAATATTTCTGTTCGGTAAATAGCTTTCCAATAATTTATACATTTTCACGCCTACTTTTTAATAAGTAGGTATATTTGCAAATAATTTTATGTCAAATGCCAGCAAGAGCTTTGGAATGATTAATAATTTTGTAGCAGAAACCCTTACTACATGGAATCTATTGATATTGTATTAAAACAAATTTGTCACAATTTGAAAAAATTGAAAAATTTGAAAACATATTATCAATAAATATAGGTATGTACTTAAATTTGACAAATGTATATTTTTTAATTGTTTTTGTTTATCGTAGGATTAATTGATACCTATTTAAAAATTAACTTGAGCTCAACTATATTTTATTGTATTAATTTTAAAGCAAATAAAATTGTATTTTATTTTTTCTATAAAAACGTGTTTTTATTACTACTTCCAATTATTAACGTCTGAATAATTATCCCCGCGAGAAAAATTCAAGCACGCTTATGCTCAATGAGGAAGTATCACAGTCTATCAATACCCGTTTTACTCCCCTTTACCCTCTTGTCCATGAATATCGAAGCTTTAAAACAGTGTGTGTTTAAGATATCTTATTGCTGGGTCCATCTATGTTTATACGTCCATGGCCAAGCCTGTCTATTCTGCCAGTCTTGTTCAGATAGATTTCTTGCTGACATTGCTTTTGAAATTTCTTGCATCCATGTTGTTGGTGGTCGTTTTCTTTTCTCTGGTGGTATCCATTCTAATATTTTTTTTTTGGTAGTCTTTCTTCCCCCATACGTCTAACATGTCCGTACCATGTTAATTGTTGTTTTTCGATGTCTTCTATAATTGATCTTTGTACATCCATTTGATTCCTTATGTCCTCATTTCTCATATGTTCTAATCTAGACTTTCCCGCTGCTCTCCTCCAAAAATCCATTTCAACTGCCAATAGGTTACCTTTAAGTTTTTTTGATAACTGCCATACTTCTGAGCCATAGACGATTACTGGTTTCAATATGGTATTATATGTTCTTTTTTTCGTTTCCGATCTTATATTTTTCTGCCATAGTACTGAATTGAATGCACCTATAACTCGTTTCCCTTTGGTTATTCTGTCTTTTATGGCTTCATCAGTTCTTCCTATCTTTGTTAGTTTTATCCCCAAATATATACATTAATCGCATTTCTTAATTTTCCCGTCTTCTAAGTCGAGGACATCTGCAGTATTTTCTTCTCTTATGAAAAGATATTGCGGTTTTTGTAAATTTACTTCGAGGCCCCATTTTTTGTACTCTTCCATTTCATTTACTTCTAGAAGAAGAGCTTCTAGAAAATGTCTTCTAGGCATTTTATTTATCTATTTAGATTTATATTTGTTTATTACAAATGAATTGATACCGGCTTCATCATTGCAGAATAAAAAATTACCATAGGCTATCGGTGAGTGGCTCGAGCGCAATTGTAGGCGGTACATATTTGATCATCTAGATCTACTCCTTCTTTGGATTTATTGTAGTCAATGATGATTCTGACTTGCACGTTACTTAGTCTAGCAAATCCTCGTGGTGCATCGTTGAGAGTAAAATAACGTTTGTATTTTTTTCTCGGTATATACGACACAATCATACATTTTTCTCTAAAAGCAAACATACTTGTTTTTTCTGGCCTCTTAGGATCAGTAAATTTAAGTGGAAGCTCTCTTTTGTTTTTTCTAATAGTGCCTATTATAGTCCGATGATGTTAGTTTAAAAGAAGATCGGCCAAGCTGACACTCGTAAAAAATTGTCCATTGTTACACTTCTGTTAGAACCAGATATAGGACTACAGAGGCGAGAAACGAGGGAAATATTGCTCGTATCAACGTTACACGGGCCAGGTGGCTGTTGTCCAACGTACACCTATAGATTTGCAGTATAAGGTAACTTAGCATCTGCTAATGCGTAGATTTCAATGCCGTTATTATTAGGTTTATTGGGCATATATACCCTAAAGCCACACTTGTCACGAAAAGCTTCTAGTTTTTCATCTACCGTTGTTTATGCTGATAATGAAAAATGTTTAGGTACATTTGAATTAAACGAATTGAAAAATTCTCTCACAGCAGCCAATTTGTCATATTTTTGCATCTCTAATCGTGTTCGTTTATCAACAAAACGAATGTGTCTGAGCAAAAACTTGAACCATGCAAGAGACATTGTCAATCTGAAAATCTCTGGCGATGATTCATTTGTCCTTAAGTCCTAAAGAGATGTTATATATCGTCTATATATATATATATAAATTTTCAACGCGGTTCTTCCCGAGAACCCGAGTAATTTTCATTTATCTGACCTACAATGCCTACGTTGCCTCCAATGGTGTGCAAAATCTCATTAAAAGAACAACTCCAAATGTATAAATATATATATATATATATATATATATATATATATATATATATATATATATATATATATATATATATATATAGATAAAGATCCAATAGTGCCCCAAGTTCTAAGTCTTTTTTGCAGATTTTTACCGAGATTGTAAGAACACAGTTCAATAAAGTTATTCGTATTGCCTAGAATGGTTTGCAAAATCTCAGTAAAAGAACAACTCCAAATGTTTGAAGCTCTTTTCATATGTCGTACTTCCCTAGTTACTACAGAAATTTTAACCTTTAATTGTCACTGCGAGTTCGTATCCGGCGGTTTCGTACATGTTTTTTCCATTTAGTTCTTTGTGGAACATTTAAGACTTTTGGCTCCTCAATTTCTTCTTCCAAGTCGGTGTCGTGGTCCTGTATCTTTTCGAAGTCTCCTTACAAACTAGCATTTTCATCGTTAGGTTTAACTTCTGGCTCAGAGTCAGAGAGAAATTCCGCATGAAGCTTTTCAAGATATGTTTGTTGCTTTTCAAAACTCATATTTAGAAAATCTGTAAAAAAATAAGTTTATATCAATCAAATATACAGAAAACATAATCAGTAGATCACTCCCAATTATAAATTACATAAATGTTTTTTATTTACTCCAGAAATAAAGTATTTTAAACTTGAATCTTACCTGAAGATTTGTGACAACATGCGGACTGACGTTGCACAATTCAATATAGCAGCAAAACTAAATCCACTAGATAACTCTCACAACTGTACTGAATAGAGTTTTCCTCGCCTACCTAGCGAGAACGCTACTACCGAATTTAATGGAAATATACTTGAAATCACGTTAAAAACTACTCCGAACTTCTATCCATTTTAACGACAATTATTTCAACTGTGTTATAAGGACTTAACACAATGTTGCGCAAAAATCTGAGGCTCATATGGATTTAATTTAAACTTAAAAGAAAATTTAACGTCATGACGAAAAACACCAAACTAAAGACTGTACTATTTGATATTCTGTTGTCTCCGAAGACACAATGACTTGGTATAGTTTAAAATTAGCTATCTCTGTTATTATTACAGATTAGACTTAGTATCATATGAAACGGGACTTAAATCTCAATCATTTGCATTAACCTTTCCGTGACCGTGCGGGGTATTTTAGGTACCCCAGATGAGGTTTTGTTATTATAACTTTTTAAAATATTTTTTTTTGTTCCTCCAGGTAATCTTAGAAAATACATTACTAAATCCATTTTTTATAAAAATTATTAGATTTAATTTCAATTTTCTACTAAAATTGAAATTAATTACTTGGGGTACCTCCGTTATCCCGCACGACCTGCTATATATTGAAATCATAATATACGGATATTCCTGTCGTCGGCCAGCTAAATACCTAAACAATATTCTATTTTTAAATTACTATTAGCCTTTAAATTTGCTTTGCTTCACGTATGTGTGTATTTCGGAGAAAATGGCGCGACGTAAATATTATACTGAAGAGGAATTACGTAGAATTTTAGAAGAAAGTGACAATATTGACGATGAATGCGAGCTTAGTGATAGTGAACCAGAAAGTACGGACAATGTCGCAGAACAAGAAATAGTTCTAGATGAAATTACAGTCCTTGAAAACGAAAGCAAAAAATCTCCTTTAGAGCCAGTTGCCGAAATACTAAAATCGAAATCTGGATATGAATGGAAAACACAACCACCTGCACCTACAAGGCGCAGGGCTCCTAATATAGTTAATTCTCATAAAATAATAAGTGAGTATAAATTTTGAAAATAAACAAACGTTTTGATAAATTCGCAATTTGTTTTAGCATGGCTCTTTAATAAAAGAATCATTCCAATGCTATATAAATGAGAATATGCTAGCTGACATAATGCACGCACAAAAATGGACACGGAGAAATACATACTGAAAAATTTAATGAAAATCATCCTGCTGATCAAAGGATGATAGCCAGTCGAAGGAATCACGGAAGAAAAGTTCACTTGGCGGAAATATGGGCCGAAAATGAACTATTAAAACAACCATTTTTTACTGCTGTAATGTATAGAAATAGACCCCTCCACCAGAACAAATAGAATTATAGAAACAAAAGATAAACTACAAGCAATTCGCAATACATATGATCAATTTGTAAAAAATTGCATTGATAATTATTCACCTGGTGAAAATATCACAGTCGATGAGAGGTTATTCAGAGAAAAATGTCCATTTAGAGTTTATATAAAAAGTAAACCTGGTCGATAAGAAATAAAAATTTGGGTTTGTTCGGACTCTGATAGTGTTTATATTTTGAACAGTCAGATATACACTGCAATGATAGAAAAACAACGAGAAGTGAATCAAGGCTTTGGGGTAATTTTAGATATGGTTCGATCCTATTTTGGTTCGGGGCGTGAAGTTACTACAGACAATTTGTTTACCTTGATTCCCCTAGTCAAATAACTGCTAAGACATCCACTTACAATTACGGAAACTCTAAGGACTAACTAAAAAGAGATTCCTGTCGAATTTGCTCCGAATTCTGCACGCGAACGACGTTCCTCTATTTTTGGATTTTCTAATTATTTCACATTAGTGTCCTATGTACCTACAAAAAAGAAAGCAGTTATTCTTTTATCGACACAGTTTCACAGCAACGAAATATCCTCTGATGAAAAAGCAAAACGTAAGCCTGAAATTATTTTAGACTATAATAAAACCAAAGGGTCCGTTGACACCGGAGATAAAATGATCAGAGAATATACATGTGTTCGTTCAAGTAGGGGATGGCCATTTAGATTCTTATGGAAAGTATTGATATGGCTGCACTCAATGCCTATATTATATTCACTAAAAAGTTTCCCGGTTGGAAAAGTAATGACCGTAGTAAATTTTTGTAAAAAATTTGTATGCCCTGACTGTAAAAATAATGAATTTAAAGATTTTGGTTAAAGGTAAAAATAAAAACAATGTATATTTTTTTAATAATAAAAACAAATTATTTTAGTTACTAGTGCTTCATTGTATAACTTCCCAAACAATAATGTATAATTTAAATGAATTATTAATTAAAGTATTTTAGTGGGGTACCATAATTACCCCACACGGCCTGAAGCGTAAGTTTTTGTAGCACGGTTCCGGAAAGGTTAATACTCTCGACCCGTTTTGACTAAAATGGACTTAATACACTTTTATTCTGAGGTATAGAACGGCATTAATCTTGAAAGTTAAGTTAGTGCATATTATTATGAATGACAAAAAACTACGTAACTGCCTTTTTAGCTTGGTAATTCTATATAAATTACATTCTATATTTGCATTGGCTTTTGGAAAATCATCCATAAAATTTAAAGTTATGACTTATTACAAATCGTCTTAGTATTTTTATTTGCTATATGATATCATATTTACATTAAAGCAAATCTGAAAAGTTTAAACACGGCAAGAAAAATAAAGGAAACGAGCGAATCCAAAAGCCCATAATTCTCATTTTATATTCACTTTTACAACTTTCCCAAAAAGGGAAGAAATAAATTTATCTGATGTGTGCGTAGTCCGTATATATACATATATATGTATACAATGAAGGCCGTCGATATATAAGAGGATTGCAGTCCCTTTGGACCACATTATACTGTAGAGCCTTATTGCCTGTCACTCGGAAATCATCAATATGGCCGTTGGCAAAACCATATTGCATTTCCAAAAGCTCTTTGAGACGGTCTCTAGGCCGCGCGTTTATGCTACATTGACCGCCAAAACGAATTAAAGCTTTAGAGCTTTGTGAAAAACTTCTCGACAGTAAAAAACAGAAATCGCTACCGATTGGACGAAATAAAATAAAATACAAGACGAATTTTATTTCCTTTTAATTGCGATTTAGAGAAGTTTTACGAAAGATATTTCTATCCTAAAAGGAATATTATTATGAGTGCTCTAAGAGTTTTTATGATATAATAGCAAATAAATTTTTAAAAATGTATAGTAAATGGAACTTAAATTGCTTTTAAAAATTTCACTTAAGTTGAGTTAGCAGCGAACGATAACATGAAAAATGTCAAAGGACATTGCATATTATATGCATTAGATGTATTTAATCTTGATGCATTTAAAAGGGAAGAAAGGAAAATTACTAGCAAATAAAACAGTGAAAATATGATACGAATAGATGATTAAGAGCGTAGGCCCAAAATTTTGAGAAAATGCTTTTTAAATGCATTCATTTTTTTCGAATCCTGAAAAAACTAATAAGTATTTTTGAAAAATTTAAACGCAGAATGAAAGACTTTATTATTACTGACGGCCGAAAATCTCTAAAAACTTCTATAATGTTTTTTATAATAAGTTACAGGGTTGAAAAAAAAAGAGAAAATTTAGTGTGAGTTTTAATTTCAAATATCTCATTTAAAAAATCTTTTTGTTTATTCTAAGGGACTTTCGACCCTCGGTAATAATGTAATCTTTCATTCTGCCTTTAAATTTTTCAAAAATATTTGTTAGTTTTCTCAGGATTCGAAAAAAATGATTGCATTTAAAAAGCATTGTCCCGAAATTTTGCGCCTACGCTCTTAACGAAAAGAAAAGAAATAAATTGGTAGAAATGTTTAAAAAATCTTCTCTATACACGAAAAAATTGACAAGACACTAAATGAAAACTAGTCTTAAAATTTAGTTTAATGAATAAAAAGTGACCTTACATTTTTGGCTTTGTGGATTGCTTCTGCATCAAACTTTGTCCCACATTTTGAAGGTCGTACACTAATTCGTTTTTAATTTAGTGTTTGTTAAGTTAGTCGATTTTTATTTATTCTGTTTTAATGTTATTTTAATTTTATTAGGTAATACTTAATTTTATTTCTATATTGTTATGCATTTTTTTATTTCATTATTTTTATTATTTTATTTTACAAACATAGTCGCATCAACCTCTTAGGTTATTAGCGACATATATACATTTACATAAGATATTTTACTAATAAAAAAATATTAAAGAATATTAATATCTTTAAGGAATTTTAAAAAATGTTCAATTTTACATTTTTGTCCTAAGATTTCACTTGTTGATCCGATGATGTGGTTGGTCTATCTCTGCAACTGGTATCTTGGACACTCTACAAAGACATTGGTTGGAATATTAGAGTTGTTAAAGTAAGATTAGTGTGACCAATTATGTGCTCGTGGATAAGTCGGGTCCTAGCCAAAGTTAGATAACAACGACTTAATGAGCTCTTTGGCAATTTGATATTTCCACGGTTTTACATATGTTTTCGCTTCGTGAAGTTTTGTAGTTGAACTGTCCCATTGGTCTCCAAAACAAAATGTTCGATCTTTACTTTAACAGATAATTTTAAATCATTTAGTACTACATTTCTTACTTTACTCGCGGTTTCACTGTTTCTTGCTTGTTGTGCAAAGCGATGCTCTCCTTGATTTCCTTGAAGGCCAATATGAGAAGTTTCTTCTTCTTCTTTGAGTACCGCGCCCAAGTTTTAGGCGTGGGTAGCTTTCATGACAATTTGCCGATATCGTTCTCGATCTTGCGCGGCATGTATTAATTCATCTGCTGATAAGTCAGTCCATTGACGAAGGTTTCGCTTTTTCCGTCGATCTTTCTGTTGAGTAAAAACTGTATTATCCTGTATCTGCTTCCTCTCATTATATGCCCCAGATATTCCAGTTTTCTCTTTTTTATTATCTTTGTTAAGTCGCCTTCACCTTGACCTACTCTGTTCACAGTTGTGAACACATGTGTAATATGTACACATATGTGACCATTGGGTTCATACCACACTATATTAACATGCGTACATTTTACTCGTCATTGTATTAGAGGTAATAAAAAAGAAACATTTTTCGCCAAATAGTGTTTATTCTAGAAAAAGTAATACAAAAAAGATTCTACAGCGTCTAAATATTAAAAAAAAAGGTAGATTTATTGCGAATGAAATTTCAGAAAACATTTTCAAATATGGCATTAAATCCTAATGTACACATCTATAAACAAATTTTTTTAATGACTGATAACTTTGCAGAAAGTAAAATTTAAATAATACTGTACAATCTATTTTGTAAATGAATCCTTAGAAAATGATACAACCAGATTAATTTTTTTCGATGACTAACTTTACAAGAAATTTAATATTATTTTCCTCGTGAAGTATCCATTTTCTTAACGTCCTCAAAACACAAACTTTGCAGTTCAACTAATTACCAGGTACTGGTATCAATTTAAAGTATATCTTAAATAAACAAGTAGACATGTGCTTCAAGGAACGATATGTAGCGCTGAAATTTCAGAACATTTTCAAATATGGTATTAAAACCTAATGTACACATCTGTAAACAAATTTTTTTGATGACTGATAACTTTGCATAAAGTAAAATTTTAAATAATACTGCACAATCTATCCTGTAAAGGAATCCTTAGAAAATGATACAACCAGATTAATTTTTTTCGATGACTAACTTTACAAGAAATTTAATAAGATTTTCCTCATGAAGTATCCATTTTCTAAACGTCCTCAAAACACAAACTTTGCAGTTCAACTAATTGCCAGGTACTGGTATCAATTTAAAGTATATCTTAAATAAACAAGTAGACATGTGCTTCAAGGAACGATATGTAGCGCCAAATTTAAATTAAGAAACGTACAATGAAAAATATGAATTTTGATTAATTTGTAAAGGGTGATTCATGTAGAGGTACTATTTTTGGTGGGGATTTGATTGGAGATCGTGCATGAATACTGTCAAACTGACATTTCACTTTTGTTCAGTATTGTTTGACATTTCATGATGGAAAGACTTAGCCCGGCACAGCGTCTAGAAATTATTAAGTTATATTTTGAAAATGGTAGTTCTGTGAGGAATGTGTTTCGTGCGCTTCGAGCAATTTATGGTCCACATACAATTCGCTTACCGAACGTACAATCGCTTTACAATTAGTAAGTTTGAAACCCAGTTTTCATTATTGGATAACACGCGACCAAATAGACCACATTCAGCACGTACTGAAGAAAATATAGCGGCGATAACGGATAGTGTACTCGAAAATAATGAAGAATCGATTGGTCGCCGTTCTCAACCTCTTGACTTGTCATATGGCAACCACTTAGAATATTTTACGTAAGGATCTTGGTTTAAAATCATACAAAATTCAATTACTGCAAGAGCTGAAGCCGAACGACCTTCCGAGTCCTCACCGTTTCAGTCGATGGGCTCTTAATAAGCTTTCAGAAGATCCACTGTTTTCGAGAAAAATTTTGTTTTCAGATGAGGCCCATTTTTGGCTTAATGGGTCCGTTAATAAACAAAATGCCCGTATTTGTGGTGACGGACAACCCAAAGAAGTTCAATAGTTGCCATTACACCCTGAAAAAACAACTGTTTGGCGTGGTTTATGGGCTGGTGGAATCGTTGGTCCATATTTCTTTAAAACAGAGGCCGGCCAGAATGTTACTGTGAATGGAGACCGTTATCGTGCCATGATAATGAACTATTTAGTACCTCAAATTGAAGCTCGTGGTCTCGGTGGCATTTGGTTCCAACAAGATGGCGTTACTTGCCATACAGCCCGTCGAAGTATGGCTTTACTGCGAGAACGATTCGGTGAACAAATTATTTCATGCTTTGGACTAGTGAATTGGCCGCCTAGATCCTGTGACATCTTACCTCTAGACTCTTTGTTTTAGGGCTACCTAAAGTCCAAAGTCTACATGAATAAACCAGATACGATTGAGGCATTGGAGGCCAATATTATTCGAGTCATTGGTGAAATATCAGTCGAAATGTTGGAACGAGTCATCGAAAATTGGAACTTCAGAATAAACCAACTTAATCGTAGTCATGGCCAACATTTAAAAGAAATTATCTTTAAGAAGTTATTGTAAGGAACGGTTCTTTTGTATGATAATAAATATTTTTATATAAAATTTATTTTTTTCATTGTTTTTTCTTGTTGAAAAAAGTACCTCTAAATGAATCACCCTTTACACATATGTGTACGCGTGGACCGATGAGGATATATATATATATATATATATATATTTATATATATATATATATATATATATATAAATATATATATATATATATATATATATATATATATATATATATATATATATATATATATCATTTTTTATATTCAAGTAATTACATACATTTTATAATGAATAAGTATAATTTTGTTCACACTCCTGTTGCGTTACTCTCAACACTTATCCTTAGGTAATATTAATTTATATTGTTTATAATATAATTCATATTATAATTAATCACTAAGCTAGTCTTGCTAACAAATAAAAGAAATTGTATTATATCATTAGGTGACGTTGATATTTTTGGCGTTTCTTATCGTAAATAAATTTTGGGTATTTAATATAGTTTTACAAAGTAAATCTTGGTTTCTTTTATATATAGATGTATATTCTTTATTCTTTATAGTTAAGAGTGTTTTAAGTTTATATTTGCAGCAGCAGCTTAAGTCACCCGTATCGGTGTAGGATTCCATTCTACGCCTGGCGCCCAATCAAATCTATCGTGTTTTTCTTTAATTGTATGTGTCTTTAATTTTCACTGTAGCTTAGTTTTTATTAGACCAAATTTTCCACAGCAAATTACTACAGGCATGCAAATGAGCCGTTCTTATACTTGGGTTCTAGTCACATTTTGTTGTTTAATTCTATTGCTAGCTGTGTACTTTTCCTTCGTTCCTTATTTTTTCCTTCTTCACTTTAATTCAATATAGTTGCATGTCAAATTAACAATCATTTTTATTTGCTTGTTGTTTTGTATTGACTGTTTTTGACAGCATTTTAAAGTTGTATTTTTGATCATCAATACCTCAGTCACAATCAAATCTGTGAACTCTATGTTTATCGTAGCAGATTGTTCTATTTTTAGTTTAAGTAACGAGCTTCTATGTATAGCATTTATTTTTGTGAATAATTTAAGAATTAAAAATAATTGGCCTCAACGCTTAGCCGAGAATGAATTCTTTTAAACAATAATTTCTTTGTGTAGGTAGAGCCTGAACACAGAGTTGCGGAGCTGCCATCCAGTAACCGAGAGATTTTGAATAGTTAATTAGTTTTCGAGTGTACAAAAGCCCCACCAAACCATGTCAAAGACAAGAGTGAATGTTGTAGTTTCAATTAAAATCTAGTTAGCGAACACGGCACACCATGACGAACTTGCATTTTCTACATAGATGTACCAATTAATTGAGTATTAACTAGGAAATTAATATACCGGATAATGTTAAAGTTAGTTTTGTTGTTGATAGCTTAGTTTACCTAAAATTTGAGCTACAATTTATTATAAACAACTCACTTTTGTTAAAGAAACTATTGAGTTTGAAATTAAACAGACCTGGTTGTTACTGTGATAAAACTGGTTCATCCTTATTTTTACTTCATCCACTTAATTCCTTACAAGGTAGCTTAAAGATTGTGTGGACCAGTTTGAATATACTTAATCAGTAGATCCAACTTCTAGTCAAAATAAATGGCAAATATGAGCACAGTTCTTTTATTGATGGTTACAAAAGTGATGGGTATAGGGTGAATCTATTTGGCTTAAGTTGTAATTTGTAATGTTTTATTGTTGTTGTGATAGGGAAAAATAAATAATTAAGGGACAGGGATCTCCAGATGTTTTTAACCATAACCTAAGGAAAGCATGTGTAGATAAGGAAGGTTAAGCATAATTTAAAGGAAAATTCATTTTAGTTGGAGAAGTTATGTTAAAAGATGTGGAGGTTACTCTAGTATTGTAAATAATAAAAAGAGATTTTGATATGTGTCTTGTCTTGGCTTTAGATAAACCATGAAATTATCTGGGTATGTGAGTAAAGGGGATGTACATGAGGAAGGGATTATGTTTATTATGTGGTTGTAAATAGTTTATAAAGGTGGAATATATCTATTTGATCTGAATCTACATATGGAGTATTTGATGGTTGAAGAAGATTGGGCATAAGGGTAATAGGTGAAGTTTAAAATACTGGAAAAAAAGTGAAAAGTATAGGTTAAATACATTTAGAAAGAATGGCTTGTTGTAGTCAAAGGAAGATAAATAAATGACAAAAAAAGAAAGATTAGTGGGAGTTGGGTGTAAGAGAAGGTGTAACGGATATGGGTCATGAGAATGTTTGGCGATGGCGAAAGTCGAAAGTCTCGATGGAATGAGACATGTTGACACAGTGTGGACTTCTCTGGTTTTCTTTAATAATCTTAAGGTCTTCAGATAAGTCAAGTTTTGGAGTCGGAGGTTTTTTTGGAGAATATTGTGAAATAGAGATACGTCGTCTGGGATATTGAGAGTGTGGTTATGTTCTTTTATATGTTCAGAGAAAGTGAAAGTGTTTTTTCTTTTTGTGTGCCCCAAAGATCGTGAATACAGTAATCTACAAGTTCTTTCTATATAGGTAGCTAAGTTTTTATGACTTTTTAGAGAAATATTTCGTACTTTTTATTTATGTGATAATTCATTATTTTTAATACCGATTGTATTTTCTAATATAATCAATTTAAGCGAGTATCTATTTTTCCATAACAAAATTGAAAATCTGCCGTAATGCGTCTTTGTCCCTGTTTCTAAACGTACGTTGTGAAAATTTGCTAATTTTGTGGATGCTCACTTTCCGTCATCGTTACTCAAACTGGCAAACACTAAATTTAATTATCTAATTAATTTTAAATAAGCTCTACCATTTTCTAATTGCGCTCTACCATAATCAGAATCTATTTAGCAACGTCAAAATTAAGATTAATGTCTAGGTTATGTGAAGAGCTCAAAAATAGCAGCAAAGACAAACTTTCAGTATCGCTAAAAACTTCTTGGGATTAAATATTATACTAACCAGAACTTTAGTCAAATAAAGGTGTTATAGTTGATGCGCTAGCAGATTTAATAATATTAATTTGGTTAAAATGGCATTATTGAGTTAAAAGTTGATAAAAACTTTTTAAGATCATTTGATTGTTGGATCATTTTTTATTTTTTTGGAACCTTCCTTTAGTCACTGTCCAATATCTTTAAATCTTTGAGGCTGGAATAAATTTTTTTAATAAAAACATAGGTTTATTGATTTTTTGTATTTATTAGCGTTCTTTAAACTTACAAAAACACATTTTAATCTTTTCAAGGGATATCCCTACAGGATATGGTTACCACTGGTAACCGCTAGGTACTAAACCCAATTGGGGAAAAAAAATAAATATTGGATTTAGTAAAATAAAGTTACTTACAATATAAGTAAGCCGATTTTGTACGAAATGACAAAAAGCAGTTTTTTTGTTTGTTAAGGCATATTCCAACGTTAATCCAGCGATGAACACCGTTTTTGTTGCTACAGAATGCGCAACGTAGAGAGCTGCAATAATAGTAGTAGTAAGACTTTTTAATTCAATATATTATAACACCGGAGTGATTCCCATAGATTGGCTCAAATCCATCTTTGTCGCAACAACTAAAAAACACAATCCGAGAAAATGCTCAGAATATCGATTAATTAGCCTAATGAGCCACACTCTTAAAATTTTCCTAAGAGTACTTCACAACAGAATTAGACGCAAATGCGAAGAAGATCTCGAAGATACCCAATTTGGTTTTAGAAATGCTATGGGAACCAGGGAGGCACTTTTTGCACTTAAAATCCTATTACAAAAATGCCATGACGAAAAAAAAGATGTATTTGCATGTTTCGTGGACTTCAAAAAGCAATTCGATAAAATACAGCATGTAAAATTAATGCAAATACTGAAAAATATCGGAATAGATGAAAGATATTCGTGTCAATAAAAATTTGTACTGGAATCTAATAATCTCGCACTTGAGAGATAACCATATGGAATAAAAATCAACGGGAAACTATTTAATGTGATTAGATATGCAGACGATAAAGTAATTCTGTCAGATAATCTTAAAGGTCTCCAAATTATGCTTAATCGTATTCACGAGGTAGGAGAGAAAATGGGCATTAAAATAAACTCAAACAAAACCAAATTTTTATTGTTTAGTCGGGACCCAGTTCCCGATGCAAAACTGTAATTAAACGGAGTCCAAGTTGAGAAAGTTCACAAAATGACATATTTGGGAACTGTGATAACGGACCAACTAGATCCAGACATAGAAATAAAACGTAGAATAGCATTGACTAAAACTACTTTTATGAAAATAAAGTCATTACTTTGCAATAATCATCTCAGTTTAGAACTAAGACAAAGAATGGTTAAGTGCTATGTTTGGTCTGTACTTTTTTATAGTGCAGAAGTGGGGATGCTAAAAGTATCGATCATGAATAAAATTGAAGCATTGGAAATGTGAGTTCATAGACGAATGCTGAAGATACCTTGGACAGCAAGGAAAACTAATGAAAAAGTACTAAAGAGTGTCAACAAAGATAGAGAACAAACTGCTAAAGACTGTTAAACATCGAAAAATGTCTTATCTGGGACATATAGTAAGGAGAAGTCGATATAAAATATTACAACTGATCCTTAAAGGCAAAATAGAGGCCGTAGTGGTGTAGGAAGAAAACAAGATTCTTGGTTAAAAAACATTCGTAAATGGACACAGATAACAAATGCAGGACAATTATTCCATATTGCAGAAGATCGAGAAGCTTTCGCAATGGTGAGCGCCAACGTCGGATAATTCTGATATGACACGCGAAGAAGAAAAGAGAGCTGCAGCGTTGTGGCAAATGCGCAGCTTTATTGTACCGTATGTCTTGAGGAACTATCCTTTTAATCTTATTTATTTCTGTTGGAAATGAGTTTCGACCACGTTTACTTAGTGAACTTGCACCAATCAAACTTCTAGCGACACACATCCTAAATTTCTTTACACTGATGGATTTTGACGCTTTCCTTCTTTTTACTTACATAATATGGGCATTAGTAAGGCAGGCATCCACAAAATAAAAGAATATTATTTGATGCCACTACTTGTGTGACTTACGGTCAATTTCGTAAAGGCCTATGAGCATATCAAACTTATTGACATAACGAATATGATCATTGTAGTTATTCACCATTCTTGGCCAGCTCACTTCTTCTATAAACCCATCTATTCTTTTGCGAAAAGCAACTTCTTTAATCGCAGGGTTTTCAAAATTTGACAAAAAAAAACACTTTGATGGTCCATGCTTTTCAGCGCTGCAAGTCCTTTATTTGATACTTTCCAGTCAAAGTCACCTCATTGCATATTTTTATCAGTTTGGAGATCAGGAAAATTTTTCTGTCCTTGCGGATTGTCCTGGAGGCATATTAGTAAGGCAGGCATCTACAAAATAAAAGAATATTTGATGCCACTAAAGTGGCGTCACATTTGAGCATATCAAACTTATTGACATAACCCATATGGTCATTGTAATTATTTACCATTCTTGAACAACTCACTTCTTTTATAAACCCATCTATTCTTTTGCGAAAAGCAACTTCTTTGATTGCAGGGTTTTAAAAATTTTACAAAAAAGAACACTTTAATGGTCCAGTCTTTTCAGCGCTGCAAGTCGTAAATTTGATATTTTCCAGTCAAAGTCACCTCTTTGCATATTTTTATCAGTTTCGAGATCAGGAAATACTTTAAGCTCTAAAATGACTAATTTACAATGAGTAATGTGATTATTATAATACTAGCAAGTGCTTATCTTTAAAGGGAATGAACTTTTCGTTTAGTTTCATCTTTGCAACAACGTTGTTTATAGATGTATATTGTTTCAATTTTGAGGTTTGTTGTTCTTTTTAGGTGGTTGCCATAATTGTAATATTATTTGTTCTTTGTTTTCTCACACTGTCTATCTATGTATAATGAAAATGTTTAGAGATTAGACCATGGTAAACAATAGGGACCTGTAAAATGATCCCTAAAAGAGTTGTAAGGGCGGTACCTATTATAAGTGGCCTTTCTAACAGAAATTCCGTATATTCTACCATACGCGACATTGTGAAGATAATTGTTAAAAACAGAAAAACAAGATCGGTTGGTGAAAACCTTAATATCTTAATATCGTGACTGCTAAATGTTTCATGAGATTGGTTTACGAGGAAAACGAAAAAAATGTAATACCAACAATTTAATATTATATACACCAATCGTTGCTAAAAAAACTTGGATGTAAATACAAAATCGTTACTAAGAGAGTGGCTATAGAGGATATATCATCGGCGTTTACATTATTTAGAAAAAATTTAAAAATATTGAGACCAAAAGCGAACAATTTATTATTTAGCCGAGACATAGTATGACACGCATGATATCGCTAGCTAGGGTTAAACTGATGGTTCACTTAGGTGCCATCTGAAAGGAGTATCTCTGAATAAAGGTTCTCGAATGATTATTGTAGAACTCATATAACTTATATAGGACAGGTAAAAAACAAATTCGGGGAAAAAATATTTACCGAAAATTTGACGCGAAAGTAAATGATTTAATTCGATATGACCTATTATGGATCCCATGTGCCGACTGGAACAAAGCAGTAGTCCATGGAGTTAATTTAGTAAATAAGTACAGAAGGCTAGGATAGTTAACTTTAAACAATGGACAATTTATTATTGATCTGTTGGATAGTGACGATAATAAGAGTTTGTCTGTAGAATAAATATTTTAGACATGGTATCAATTCAGTTATACCAAATTGTTACTTTTTGTTTAAAACAATATTATTTTCTTAAATGTAAAATACTTTTCCGCAGTTTAATTTATGTGACATTATTGTTAAAGGTCAATAATATTCTTTTCCGGCATTATGGTAGATTGATAATTTTTTGACATTTTGCCTTTAACCATTTAAAAAGCAAATAAATATATCGTTTGTTTTTTTTTTCAAAATCAGATTTCTCTGCTATTTGACTATATACATATTACACATTGTTATTTTATGATTTAATACTTACATCAATACTTGTGTCGGTGAAACAACCAGTATCTCCCTGGTCTCAATATACCAAGTCTCCCAACTCAATATGTGTCTCTGGTCATCGGCCATTAGAATTTATACCACCACGTTTTTCGATGGGCGATAGAAAAATATCAAATGCTTTCTGCGTAAATTCTGGATGGAAACAGGGAGATCCGTTGTCCCCATTGCTGTTTAACCTGACCTTAGAATATGTCATGCGAAAATTATATCCAAAAATCAAACCAGACATAACTGCTCGGGGAGCAAAAATCATACTCGCCTTTGCCGATGACGTAGACGCAGTAGCACAATCAACATTAGAAATTAAGGATATTTTCTCGAGATTTGAAGAAGCTGCATTAAATATCGGTCTAAAAATAAATGAAGACAAAACAAAATACATGGTCGTCTCAAAACAAGAACGACGGCGAATACGGCAAAACATTACTATAAATGATCACAACTTCGAAGTGGTTAAAGAATTTAAATATCTAGGAGCAACAATCACAAATGACAACAAATTAGAGCGAGGAGTTGAAACGAGAATAATGGCAGGAAACAAAACTTTCTTTGCAATGCAAAATCTAATAAAGTCAAAACTTCTTTCACGAGACACAAAAATCCGGATATATAAGACCTTAATACGACCAGCAGTCGCGTATGGAAGCGAAACATGGACGCTAACAAAAAGAGAAATAAATAAATTTCTGGTTTGGGAACGTAAAATTCTTCGAATGATATATGGCCCTTGCAGAGACAGCGTGACAAACGAATGGAGTGGCAGATACAATAACGAGCTAGAGTCTCTATTCGGAAAAGAAAATCTAGTCAGATATATAAAGGCCAATATACTCAGATGGGCAGGGCATGTGATACGCAGTAACAACAATCGACTTTAACAATGTGTTCTGGGAAAGACCAGAGGGAAGAAGGTCTGCAGGGCGGCCTAGAAAAAGGTGGAAAGATGCAGTCAAAGAATATCTTGAGAAAATGGGAGTGCGACAATGGGAATTACTGGCACAGGACTGACAAACATGGAAGGCAATAGTAAACGCGGCAAAGACTCACGAAGAGTTGTAGCGCCATTGATGATGATGATAGAAATATGGAGGCAACCATAGCAGTAGTTCAAAATAAAAATCAATAAAAAACTTAAAATCAAGTAAAAACTTCTGATGTCTAATAGTATTATATTTTTAATAAAATAAAGTAATAAGAAAATAAAGTATCCAAAAGGTTAAAAAATTTCAGTACGTTTTTGGTCCTATCAGCCCATTATGAGTGAAAACATCTGAAGAGTAGTTGAATCTAGAAACATAGCAAGGTTTAATAAACCCTAGATTACGCGATAAAAATATTAAATTTTAAAAATATTGTGACACGAGGTCCATGTTGTATGATTTTACTTTATGGGAATGTACACATGCCTGTTCTAAAACAGAATCAAATTGTACAGTTGATACCAGCTAACTCATAAAGCGGAAAAGACACTTAAGCGATCAAGACGCGATGGCGTTCACGATGACGACCGCAATTCGACTCGTCTGAAACAAATAAGTGAATCAGCACCTACTGATCGCGATCAAAGGAATTTGTGTAGCATTCTGACGGCAATCGCGGCGATATAATTAGTTTAGCGTTCAGAACACAGCAGTTTACGTTTATAGCTGGTCGAGTCGATGCAAATAAAAATGGATATCGAAAAAATTATTAAAATTGTTAAAAATATGATATATTTTTTGACCTGTCCAACCCAGATTACAAGAACGTACGTAGTAAAAATTATTTGTACGTATTTATCTGAACTGCGAAGTTCTGGATACAATTTATAAAATTCTCCTTGTTGCTTGCGTCTCAGGTTAATATCATGTGCCCAAACATCTCTTTTTTTTTCTGCAAATAAACTGTCATACCTTTTATTACATTTTTGCAATGCTTTCTCTTCTTTTAAATCGCACATTTTATAAACTATATTTCCAATTTTATTTGAAATCGCAGGTCGCCATCGGTCCGATGTGTTAGCTTTCTACAGAAACCGAGATTGCCATCGCCATCGTGGATGCGAACGTGATCATGGTTGCTTAGATGTGTTCTCCATTTAAGTCTACATCTAGCCAATTAAGTTTACAATATTATCGCGTCTAATGCAATGCCTATCATTCTTCGTCTCTTTAAAAATTTTATTTCTTTTTTAGTTTTTTTTTTTTCGTTTCTCAATGTTTTGTTTTTTTTTTTTAATTTTTTATTAGCGTACTATTAAAATACTTCTATCATCTCCTGATACTTATTTGTTTGTAAGATGAACGCTTAAGTGGAATAGCTGCTGCGCTGTTACTGTGAGACCAGAGACTGAACGTTGCCACTGGAAGAGCGATATTCTACGCTGTGAAACATAATTGATTACCGACAAGGAGTTTTGATGTAATTTATATCGAAATAATTAACGAGTAGCCAAAACCAGCAAGGGCTGTAGTTTAGTGCACCTGCTCCCTAACAATTGATGGTTTAAATATTGCGAAACATTAGCGTACACATTTTTATTTGCTCAGCAAAAAATTAAAAAATATAAACCACAAATTTTCATATGTAGTTCGGTTCATTGATATTCTTATACTTAAAAATTGATATTTTAATATCCTCATCTACTTAAATATAAAATAGGCCCTTCATTATACGTTCTTTTTTTCAGAAATTCGTGAACGGTATGGTTACGACTAGGCCAGGGAAATAAGCAAAAAAGTACCCTGTTTTTGACACTCGTCCGGCCAGGCAAACGATAGTTGTTTTGAGTAGTATGGACCTCTGTAGCAAAAACCTATATGTTTCCTGCAGTCGATTTTTTGGACTTAATTGTTATTAACAAAGCTGCTATGAATTAAATAAAAAAAGAGGCTAACTTTGTCCCAAATTATTTTAGAACAAATTTTTTTTCTTCTAAATTTGTGAAAAAATTCAGGCTTTTTAAATATAAAAAAATAATATTCTTGCATGCAATGGTTAAAAAGTTATTCTAATTGTTTATAAGCCAAAAAGCGACATGTTTTTGCAAAATTATTTTGCAATATTTAATATTATTTTCTTATTTTTTTTTTAATGTTAATATTAGAACAAGTCTTCTTCTTTAAGAAACTACCCTTACAATAAATAAAACTATATAATGTTCTGACTTGTATTGTTGCAAAAAAATTAATTTGGGATAAACAAATAAAATAACTTTTAAACTATTTGACCGATCATTTTAAAATTTTGACCAAATTTTAAGCACTGCAAGGCACAGCATTCCATGAAATATAAATATTATAAGTTTATTTTCCAAAAAGTTATTAACATTTATAAAAAATCGAAATTTTTGACTTATTTTGCAACTTCCCAAGCAACAAATAAGGATAAAAACATTTAGAAAATGCCATTTTGAAGGTTTTTATATGACTTTCTAAAGTTTCTTCTCGTCTAAAATTGGTTTAAAATGCTTCACTTTTTGCCGATGGACGAAAAAAGAAAAAATTTTTCGTTTTTTGACCTTAATTTGGTAATAACTAATTAAGTCCAAAAAATCGACTGCAGGAAACATCTAGGTTTTTGCTACAGAGGTCCATACTACTCAAAACAACTATCGTTTGCCTGGCCGGTCGAGTGTCATGAAAAAATGCTTATTTCCCTGGGCTAGACACGCTGTGGAACGATACACGTGAATGGTTTTATATCAGTTTGTCCTTACCTGCACCTTATTTCACCTACCTACTAATATTAGCATGAGTAGCAAAAGAAAGTGGTAGGTTTGGGCTTTACTCATCAGGAAACTAAAATACATAGGCACGTATAATCAAAAATAGGATAATACCTGGATAATTATTATTTTAAATTTAGTTAGAATTTAAACGATCAAAGGGAACTCTTGACGAAACTTCTCGCTTTTGCGGAACCCGCAAACGTGTCCTTAAGTTGTTCTTCCATTTTTTGGTACATTCTTGTACCAAAAATACTACATCTACATCTCTTCGCATTTGCTTTTATAGGTTTCGTCAGAAAAATAGAACTTTATTTTTTCACTCTATATTTCATCAGACCCCGTCTCTTTTCTGGTATTTGAAAATTGTTAAATTTCGTCCATAGTTATGTCAGGTCTTATCACTACTTCTTTAATTTTGAGATCGGAATTTTTACGATTAAACTGTTAATCAATGTAATTTTTCCATCTCTTCATTTGATCCAATATAGTGATAATCAGTTTTCTGGCTCTATTAACGATGTTACTTGTATGTTTTTGTACTGACCCGTTACTTCTATCATTTTTTTTATACATATTAATTAAATTCATCATATTTTCCCTCTCATCAACTTTTCCATTTACCAACATTTTTTTTGAAGTATGTTTCTTTTGCTGCTTGTGTTTTATTCATTTCCTATTTCTTTATTAATTTGGTTATATATTTCGACGTATTTATTCTTAAATATGCGTCATTTGACTATTACATTTAAAATCTCATTGTTCATTCACCGTTGCTTTTTTCAATTGTTATCTATTAAGTTTGGAGTTAAGCTGTTTAAAATGGTTTATGCCTATACTAATTCTATGTTATTGAGATCTGGATGATAAGGAGCAGCCTTAACACCTAATGACCAATATTATCCAGAAGTCTGTCAATTCATATACCTTAAATC
Organism: Diabrotica undecimpunctata; assembly: GCF_040954645.1. NCBI lineage: Eukaryota > Metazoa > Arthropoda > Insecta > Coleoptera > Chrysomelidae > Diabrotica > Diabrotica undecimpunctata. Next base: position 36,129,161 of record NC_092807.1, on the reverse strand, counting down.
CAGTTTTATGACTTTGTACAATACTGTGCAGATCGGCTTTTATCTTCTAAAAAAGGCAGATTGCGTTGTATTAGCTAATCTTTTATTACATTTTTCATTAAATTCATACTAGGACATTTTTCCGTTAGCACGTTGTGATAAGATACTTTGTCAACAACTAGTTCGCTATGTGAAGGAAGATTGGGAACAAGCGTCTCCTTAAGAAATTGTTTTCAATTTGCATAATTTATTTTATCTTGATAGTACTCTGGTTTTGTGTTTGATATGAATTTTATACAAACATTCTTTACAATTCCTCATTTGGTACATGTATATTATATCTCTTCTCTGTATTTTTTAAAATGCCGAAGAAAGTTTCTTCTCATTTGTTGGATTTTCGATTTTTCCTTTTAAACTTTATTCATTATTTTTTATTTTCCTCCAACGAAACCCTTTATTTCTTATGGAGTTGGTTAAAAATTCATGCGATTTAGTGTGTAGTTGTATTCAGTTGTATATTTGCTGTAGGGTTCCAACCTTTTTCCGGTAGTACAAAAATTAATTATAAATCGGCTAAGCACCCCTTTGTAGCATCAATCTCACTTAGATTTTAAAGCTGAAATAAGTTTTTTTTTTATTTCGAGTTTAGTTTATTTTCTGCAAAATATCATAAAAAAAAATTGCTTTTATGGTGGTTGAATCTACGGCTGTTGATGTTGCAGTACATTTGTGCACATAATTTAAGTCTATTGGAAATATGTATATCTTGCGTCTCGTTACATAAAATGTGTAACATTTGCTATAATTTCTCGGCTTTGCTCGGACAAAGTTTTTCAATTCAATTTTGATTTAAATTTGGTGTCATGTCACTGTCACTGTTCTTCAAAATAACTCTGTCGCAGACTGTGCCGACCCAAGTTTACAGTTTACAGCGACCATCAAGTGGGCGTGGCGATTGGAAGATGTCGAAAGTCGTTTACTTAAAAAATTTTTAGCAAACAGTAAATAACCGCAATTTAAGAGTTAAGAAATAAAGTTTTAAGGCAAGTGCATGATAATCTGAGGTAATAACGCTATAAAGTGAGCAGTTTAGTCAATGAGGTATGTCGTTTCTGCGAAAATAAAAAACAAATGGTAGAACATAGATCATTCGATAGAAGCTTCCTATTAATGTGCGGATTTTTTAGAAAGAAATATTTTTACATCACCTGAGGTGAGAAATATTACCCTAAGAAAGTTGGACAATTTCGCCAGAAGTATTGACATTCTCGATTGTAACTAGATTAGGGTTATCTAGGAAATATTCTATCAGGTCAAGATGTAGATAGGTTAAATACTAAACGAGTTTACAATAATGTAGTAAACACATTAAAAACCTTATTAACATAGCTTAACCAATATAACAAGCTTAAAACAACAAATATTTTGTCTTTATTTTCAGATATAAGGAGATAGAATAAAAATATATTTTATGTTTTCTAAGGTATTCATGATAAACTGGTAAATATGCGCATTCGTTTCTCCTTCTTGTGCTACCTTTATTAACCCTTTCATTGGCGTGAGCAAATTAAATAGTTTTAAACAGTTTTTTTTGACTGGTTAACAATTATATAACTAATCGTAGTGATTTATAATTTTAAAAAAAATTTCCCTTCCCCTATTTTATTAGGATGGTGGGAATAATACTTCCCAGTAACCATTTGCGAAAAATGTAAATTAAAAAAAAAAAGAAACATTTAAAAAACTAATTTACTTTATTTAGAACTTATAAAATACACAATATGTATACATAAACGAGAAAACACATCTCATTGACCATGAAATTTCTTAAAACATGGTGTTATGCATTATGGAAGATTGCAGTAGGTGCAGACATATTAAGTCTTTTTCTCATTTTGCTAAGTACTACACATCCGAAACTGCCGATACTCCTAAGTATGGATCAGTGGACCAGTAATTGGAAAGCTGAGGAAGTGTATGTATTCCCAGTATAATCATTACCCCAATTAGGGCCTTTACTTCCCCTAGATTTGTATCTTGTCAATTTTTAGACGGAGTGGATTGATTTGTTTTATTAGCCCTTCTAAGCCAATTCTGATTTGCATATAAATTAGTCTAATAAACTATCATATCAAAAATATCTAAATTAAAAATGTTGGCGAAACAATCGATTTCTTTATCTTCAATATTAAAATTGTATGCAGAATTGGCATCTTTGGAAAAATCAAGTGCAAGGTTGTCCTCATCATTTGCTTCATCATTATCATATTTCTATACAGATGGTTAAAAATGTAACGGAGATGTAGGAAGAGAAAAATTACCTGAATATTGAACATGTGAAGATTCCAAACAGGCTGTATTCACACCAGAAGAATCGAAATAGTTGTCTTCCAAATTTTCAAGTTCTTCGAAAGTACCTTCATCGGCTTCTTCTTCTGAATGTTCCTCATTATCAGGTAAAGATTATAAATAAGCTTGTACAGCCTCAGCATCTCTGAGGTTATCTAGGTTCTACATTTCTAACATAAAATATTAAAAATGAACAAAAAAGGATGGGTGGTGGGAAGCATATAACCCACTTACAAATGTAGATCAAGCATACGTCAAACACATTCTATTATCATTGTTTTTATATGAATGTCTGTATAAAAGTCAACAGAATGGAAAAATAATATTTAAATCCTTAGCACTCACCTTAATTTTCCTGTAAACAATTATTTATTAACAACTAGAACACATCACAAAAAAAAAAACATCAAAACAACCTATATTCAAACATAAGTATGAATGTTAATGTAAATCTCTGTATCTCAGATTCAAAGTAATTTTTTATAGGTTTACTGATATCACTACTAGGTGACAGCAGCCTCAAACTGTGAGAAAATCGATAAACACTCCCTGTAGACGTGATATTATATGGTGGGAATTATACTTCCCACTGCCTATGAAAGAGTTAGGTTGACAACCAATGTCGTAACTTTTCTGCCCTAAGCTTGATAAATTAAGTGGTTTATAGTTGTGTAGGTCCGATCTCTTCGTTTTCTTCTCATACTCATCCTTCCTTAAATATTACCTTTTACTATTAGCCTAGGTTGCTCAAGTCCATTTATATGCCAGTAGTAAGTTAAACCACCCCTAAGTATTAACCAAAAATCCTATAATATAATATTGTTACGAAAGATTTATCCCACATAGGAAAAGTCCATTGACGAAAAAGATAGTGAAGTTTGAAACGTCAAAAAATTATTATATAGTTGTCAGTTAGTTATATGGTATTGTCATATTGTTGGTGATGAATAAAGTTAATTTTCAAGAAGTGTAACATTGGTGACAGCGGTGGGATAAAGAAATATTTAGCAGTTGTTAAGGGTAAATACAAGATCCACTGAGTTTGACAAGGAAATGGATACGTCCGGACCCCCTGCATGGTTTTTAAAAATGAAAGAGGATGAAGAGAAGCGTAGACAAGAAGAGAGAGCGGAAAATGAGAAGCGTAGGCAAGAAGAGGAAGAGGAGAAGGAGAGGCGTAAAAAAATAGAGGTAGAAATCATAGATGGTTTATCCAAAATTCACGAAAATTTTCAGTTAGAGATAAGTCAAATCACTAGTAGAATAGATAAGTTAGAAGAAAAACAAAACAATTTTGAAAATAAAATAGAACAACAACAAAATAATTTGAAATCTAATTTACAAATACAAATAGTTGAGTTAGAAAAAAAAATTAATACACAAGCTTCTTTATCTAATGTTTCAGTAACTAACGTCGAATCTAAACAAACAGCTTCATCACCTTCCATAATTGAACCAGGTACAATTAGAACTAGTAAATTTTTAAAACCACCCACATTCGATGGTCAGACAGCACGGGAACCTTATCGTTTTCAATTTGAAGCTGCAGCTAGAGCAAATGGCTGGAATGAAAAAGAAATGGCAGCTTCTTTGGTGGTGTCGCTTCGAGGACAGGCAGCAACCTTTTTGCAATTCCTTCTCCAAGATGCACCCAGTTATACCTCTCTCGTTGAAGCTTTAGAGACAAGATATGGCCAACAGCATCTAAAGCAGGTTTTTCAAAGTCAGCTAAAAATTCGATATCAAAAACATAACGAAACCCTGCAAGAATTTGAAGCCGACATTAAAAGACTATTGCACTTGGCATACCCCCAGGCACCTAAAGATTTTCTGGAACAAATTGGAATACAGGCATTCATAGATGGATTACAGGATGTTGAAATGCAACAAGCTCTCCGATTACAACATCACAAATCGCTAAATGGAGCACTAGTCTCAGCCCAGGAGTATGAAGCGGCAAAAAGCATTTCCAAATCTCGCCCAAAATTAAGAGAAATAAGATTTCAAGAAAATGAAGAAATCATAACCGCAGATAACCAACAACCTATTTTATCCCAAATTTTAAACATACTGCAAAATCTTCAACAAAAACCTCGAAATGAAAATAGAAGATGTTTTAATTGCGGGAGAATAGGACATTTTCAAAACAATTGCAGAAAATAAATGATCTAATCTATCGCATCCAGTTTTCCGCTAGAAGTAAACCCAAGGTAGTTCATATCGAGAGACTAGCTCCATACCATGGAACTGATCCACCTCGTTGGCTTCAATCGATTCCCGATAGTCCAGTTATTCGAGGCGAATAACTATAAAAGAGGAAGCAGTGTTACGAAAGATTTATCCCACATAGGAAAAGTCCATTGACGAAAAAGATAGTGAAGTTTGAAACGTCAAAAAATTATTATATAGTTGTCAGTTAGTTATATGGTATTGTCATATTGTAGGTGATGAATAAAGTTAATTTTCAAGAAGTGTAACAATATATTTAACTTGTATTAATACAACCACTGAATACTTAAATATAGTTAAATAAAGCAATAACCTTAGTTAAATTTGAACCGAGTACTGACATTGTTACAGCACGGCTTGTTTTGTATAACTACATAAAATAGAAGAGTACTAAAATATGATACTGATGATCATTATATTTTTGAGTTCGTTATGATTCACGCTGGTCAATAGTTTTGTTATTGTTTATAAATATGTTCGCTTGGCATTCGTAAATAAAACCAAGTCAATTTATTATAGTTAATAAAAGTATATTTTAAAATAACGTCATTTACAAGTCCAAAAGGCACATTACATATTACCAACACATTTAACACCACCAGTCAAACTAAATGGTCGAGTTCTCAGATTTTTCTTATTTTAATGGTTTTAACTAGATGCTGCTTTATATCCATACTGTTTATTATTAAATCTACTTTCACTGTATATATCTCATTTTGCTTGGAGAATGAAATCCGACTCAAAACATAAACGTTTTAAGCACAGTGTAACAGAATTGTATAAATTTAAAAGATCGCTACAGAAAATCCTCATTGCAGCCAAATATCTTACACAACTAGTCATTAAACGCGTTGAATTTTCACTATGTCTTCATTATTTCTTTCCTTTAATTTTCAAAAGTAGAGCATCTGAAAGGGCAGTAACGCCTTTTATGAAGAATTTAACAAGTTTATGGCTTCAGCCGCGATATAGCGCTCTTGCAGGTAGAATTAGGTCAGTAACATTAACTGCCTTAACTATTAGAAGATTGTCGGTTTATTGTCTCTAAGGCGTTTTATATAAATTGAGCACATTTTGCAACTGATTATATCCCTGGTAATGGCCAACGAAGTTACTTGGGAAAATTGCGATAAGTTAAAAACTTTCCTGCAAAAATGTGTCTTTGGATCTGTAACTATATATCAACGTCATGAATTAACAAAAAAGGAGATTTACTTGGCACTTGAGAATGAAGAAAATGACTTCTACAAATAATCTTACGAATATCGTCTTTTACAGCTTTAATAGAGAAACAATTGTAGAAATGTATACAAGCGATTTTTGACAGAGGTAAAGAACTACTTTTTAATTTTGCTTTATACGGATTCAGATATAGCGGAGATTCGGGTCCGTGATTGTAGCATGGCAAAGCAGGGGATTTCGTAAAAGCCTAGTGCCCCTCTCTTGAAGGCTAGTTATAAGCTTTTGGTATAACTTTTAAGCAGTACTAAGATTTGGCTTGAGGTTTCTTAAAAATATTTCGATAATAGACACAAGGGGGATAACAAGGCTAGCAGTAATGTACTGGAAACCCGAGATCTCCTTTGTGGCCTCATCGAAAGGCGATAAAATGCTTACAATTTCAGTGATTAGTTTTATATCTGAATCAGAAATTATCCTTGGTGCTTTTTTAATTGAGGGATCTGCCAATATTGCAGCTATATATGGGGACATTAGTGTAAATCTTTTAAGCATATGGTAGACAGAATTCCATCTGGTTGTAGTCAGATGCAGAGAGCAGTAAACCAAAATTATTATACTACTGCTCAACAGAGAGCGCTAAAATAATTCAGGTTCTATTGTCAATGAGAGTAGAATATAATATGCAATTTTCCTCTCGTCCCAAACCCAAAAAATTCCCCACCCCAACCATTTCAACTTATAAAAAATTTCCCAGACTCTTTCAAATGGGATTAAAAAAAAATAATATCAACATAAATATTTTACATAAAAATAAATTAAATAATGCAATTCATCTTTTATTTTTACTACAATCAAAAAAAAATTATCATGTATTACTTTTAACACGTTTGTATATTTGTATAATAGGTACATTTTAACTCATTTAATAGTTCCTGTATGTGTGTATCGTTTTGAAAACGTAGGGAAATCCTTGAAGATTCGTATTCGTAATCGGTAATTCGATATTGATAGTCAGAACATTATTTTTGGTAATCAGAAACAACTAGAAACAACCATTCACCCACTTTCAATGTCAAGAGTCAAGTGTGAAAAATAGATGATGTAAAAGATCACTTCTTATGTAAATATTATGATTACAAATACCTTTTCAACGAAATATTATAATAAAACTTAATTGTTTCTGGCTGATGAGAGTTTGCACTTTCAGTTTGCTTCTGTATTTATAAAATAAAATAAAATTTGAATTATGGTTTTGTTTGGAATTATTACTTGAAAATAATAATTATGATTGGGATCCAAAAAAATACCTAACCTAATCATAATCACCGTAAAAACCTAATAACCGATTTTTACTTTAAAAATAAAAAACCGGTTATAACCGGGACAAAAAAACAACCGATAAAACCGGTTATTGCGAAGTAAAAAAAACGGTTTTCGGTTAAAACCGGCAGGTTTTTCCCATCCCTATTGTGTGGGAGTGGATTTGACAACATCAGCCATTATTATCATTGTATTGTTTAAATGGACATCTATTTTTCGTACGTATAGGCTGTTAAGCCAGACTTAGGAACAGTATTCCGCTAATCAGAAGGCTAGGCCAAAAGAAGATGATCGATGATGGATGCTGGTGCTTGCCATGATCCTCGCTGTTTCTAGATTTTAAGTTTTTTGTTGTTTTATTTCTGTCGCAAGACAGAAATAAATGGAAATAAATGAGGGAGACCTATGTCCAGCAGTGAACTCATAGAGGATGATAATGATGTTCTTTTACAAGAAACTTGTACATTATATCCTCTTTGCAAACTGTATCGTAGGGCTCTATTAAGTTTATGTACGCAGCTGTATTTTTAAGTTTTTTCTAAACCCCCACTCAATAAAAGTAAAAAATATGGATCTGCGCAACTTTTCTTTGATCTGAGACCTACCTGTTCGAACGGTATTCCTTAAAGAAGTTTTGTGCTTATTCTCTCTCGTATTAACGATAACTCGGGGCATTCACATAGGACACGCTCTACAGTTTCGTCTTCTCGTTCACTCCTACATAGAGGTAGGTCTACTAACCTCAGTGTGTGGAAGTGTTTGCTTAGTTGACAATGATCAGTTAAATCAACTGTCAAGCGTAAGTCTTTCTTGGTCATTTTAAGTACTTCTTATAATGTTGACTTTTCAAGGTTACCAAGTGTTACCCTGGCAAGTCTACATCCTTGCCCTTCTTCCCATCTTCTACGGTTTGCTTATGGAGAGTGACATTTGACAATTTCCGCAATTGTTGTAAATGACCAACCAAAGACATTCCCATGTCCTAAGAATCTTAGGCCTGTCGCCTTCCTAGCCAATTAGTCAGCAATGCGGTTGCCTTTATCCCTATCGTGTCATTTAACCCACCTTAGGATGTTGGTATTACCATCCGAAGCTTGAGTTAGTGACTCGTGACACTCCATTACTAACCCTGATGTGACATGTGGTCTATTCTAGGTGAGTAGTGTTTGTCTGCTATCTGTGCAAAGTATTATAGTTTTCCCAGCTCTACCTTTTTGGGATATCTCTTTTGCGGCTATGGAGATACCAGCCATTTCTGTCTAAACTACGCTGGCATTTCTGCCCATACCTCACTTTATTCTTTGCTTCAGTAATCTGGAGTATATTCTCCATTATGACCCTTCCTTCATTTTGGAGTCATCAATGTATATGCAATAGGTATTTGTCACGTTTGTCTCCCTATACTGTCTTGTTTCGATTTTGTAGGGTTTGTGAAAGACAAACTTTGGTTTAATTGAGTTGCAGTCTTTTTGTCAAATGTCCCATTCCTACATTAAGGTTTGCACCAGCTGAGCTCAGTCGCATCATTGTCACCAGCGCCACCTCTTTAAAATATAATGTCCAGAGGCGTGATGCCAATGAATAACTATATTGCAGCAGTTGGTGTTTTTTTTTTTTCATGGCACCTGTTATATTTATGCATGCCATCCGCTGAATATGGTTTAGTTTGTTAATCGCTGTTACTTGTAGAACTTTTGGTACCCAAGCAAAGCTCCGTAGGTTAGCATAAGCCTAATGGCAGCAGTGTAGACCCAGGCGATCACCCTGTGCGAAAGGCCCCAGGTGCGTCCGACTGTTCGTCGACATTGATCATAGCGAATATTTGTTCTTTTAGCTCTACCATCTAAGTGTGAGTTCCATGTTAACTTCCTGTCAAGGGTAATACTAAGGTACTTCGGCTCGTCAGAAAAAATTTAGGCTGTAGTTTAGAATCCTTGGAGTATTAAGCCAGTTATTCTTCTTTTCCTGGTACAGAGGACCATTTTTGTCTTCTTATGATTTATAGATAGTGAGTGTTTCTTGCACCATGTTTCTATTAGTCGGAGAGCAACTTGTTATCTCTCACATAGTGTGTTCTCAAACTTACCGCTTTGCAGGACATTGCAGGATTCTTTCAGTAATTTATCTTTATTTCATTTAATCGTTACTGATAATAGGACTATTGGCCTGTAATTTTGGAAATATCGTATGGTTTACCATATTTTAATACGCCAATAACCTTTGAGCGTGTAAGTTACTTAAAGCTACTAATCTTCATCATATCTGTGAAAAAATGAGCTCTCTCTTTTCTTACGTATTTGCTGCTTGAAGTATTTTTAAGTATTTTTTCTAAAAATTCGCGAGGGAAAATATCAAGATCTGAGGTCTCACATGGTTTTGCATATTTGAGAACTATTATGACAAATTTGTTTAAAAAAATGCGAGAGTATTCGGTTTCTGTGACTTCAAGGTTTTAAGCTCTTGGTTTAACTCGTTTGTGTATAGGTTTATCTAAGTAATTTCCAGTGTCATTGTATTGTAACCTTATAATTATAATCTATTTACCGTGTTGGAGCTGAATTCGTATTTCCATATACATAAAACCTAAGACATCACGCCACCCTCTATTTTGTCCACGCATGTGTTATTATCCAAAAATCTTTCTATAGCTTTCTTTGTATAGCTATATTTTATATTATTTGGTTTTTTGTTATCTCCAGCTCTACGCTTTGTAGAATTTGAAGGCGGATCTCCATATAGTTTATTCTCAGTTTATTCGGAAGGATGGTCAATAGGTAAATAAATCTAGTTAACGATATTATCAATAAATCATGTTGTGATAAGTTTCTCGTTCCAAAAATATCCCTTTTTTAATTTCAGACATCTATATATTTGTTTGAATATCCCTTTTTTTATCTATTTTTGTTTTACCAAAGTATTGAATACCATCATATTATTTTAAAAGATTATTAAACATTGTATATCAAATAAAAACAAGATATACATAGGAACATATACATTTACAAATCGTTTTTATGAGCTCTTGACTCCTTTGTTTTTATTGCCATGTTCCAAGAAGCACCCCAACCTATCCTGCTCGATTTGTAAAGGATTCTCTTTCGGAGAGATCGGACGTGCCTAACAATGAAGTAATGAACAGTTGCAGTAAATGTGGGTCTTCCTATCTACGCACAACAAAGGATCTGGGGCAGGAATTAACTGTAATCTATCCTCGTCGGTCCACGGATTGGTTGTCGACTTCAAAACAACAGGAGCCCTCATATACTTGTGGACATCTAAATAACAAACTTTGAGGTGTGGTCTAAAGTATACAATGTGTTTGTTATTTTGTTATGTTTCCGAGAATAATACCACAAAGAAATCTTTTTACCTTTTGGATTTCAAATTACTCTATACAATATAATATTTTAATAATTATTTAACTCAGTATAGCATTTGTTTACAATATAGATTGACCATCTTATTATATAATGTTTAATTTTTTTGACGATTTTTCTTCGCCTGTGATTTGCGCCATCTTAGACTTATTGCTCAGAAATAAACGGGACAGTGTACATAAAGTAAGAAATGATTTAGTTGCAGCTACAGGAAGGGTTGTCTCAAGAAGAACACTTAATCAAATATTACTTTGTTTGGAATAGGACTGAGAGCTTACCGTCCACTTTTGGTGTTATCTTTAATACCACAGCATAAGGCTCAATGTTTAGAATAGTGCAGAACTCGGCAAAACTGCAATAGCCAATGGAATTTTGTCTGCTTTAGAGATGAATCTAGATTTTCCTTAGGTGGCTCTGATGAGCGCATAAGAGTGTCATGTTTGAATTGAGAGATGATATATAGACTTGGCTGTTAAACGTCATACAGCAAGACAACCAAGCATTATGGTATGAGGTGCTATATGTTTGGGAAGTAGATCACCTTTAGTTCTTAGTAAGGTACTCTGACAGTTCAACGTATATTGATGAAGCACTGCAACCAGTTTATATCCCTACCTACAAACCATTCCAAATGCGATGTTTCAACTAAATAACGCAAGACATCATGTAGTCCGAGAAACCATGGAGTTTGTACAAGAATCTGGTATAGAGACTGGAGTGGCCATCAAGATCAGCTGATTTTTTTTCATCTAGGATGTGATGTATATGGAAGGTCGAAACCTAAATTGATTGCAACGTCGTCCAGCAGACTTAAAAGACCTGTGGAGTACCATAAGAACACTCTGAGTAAGAATTCGGAAATATGATACAGACTACTTAATTCGATTAATGCCCCATAGAGTAAATGATTGTATTGAAAGTTAAGCAGAAGCCACTCGTTATTAATTTTTTAATTAAAATAATAAATTACCATTTAAATGAGAAAAAGCCACAATTAAAGGTTAAAGTAAATTTAGTAACGTTTTAATTTCCACTTCGGAAATCGTTCTCAAAATACAAACATTAGTATTAATTTGTATATTATTTGATATTATATTGGAAATTGAAACGTCAATAAACTTACTTAAACCTTTAATTGTGGCTTATTTCCATTTAAATAGTAATTACTTTAAAACGCCACAAGAAAATAGCTTCAGAACCATATTGATGAAAATGGTGTTGCAAATTTGTTTATAAAGTTATCAAATAATAAGAATATTATAATGTATACTTCCATAAATAAATATATAAAAAAATATTTGTCCTTCCAGGTGTTGTATTTTTTTAGCCATCAGTATATACTACATTTTATTTTAATAGATAATGCTAATATACTGCTGTTCCTATATATCAAAATATACAGTTATATACTTTGAAATCTTTAAATATCGCAAGGTATATGAATTACATATGCACATGACAAATATGCATAGGTATTTTGTATATAATCCAGTCTCATTTCATAACTAACAAAATTAACCAAAAAAGAGTTGTAGTTTGGTGATTTCACTGACCTTCTGTAGTATACAGTGTGTCCGTAAAGTATGGAATAAATTCGATATTTCCTAAATGAAAAGCCTTTTTAAAAAAAACTAAAACAAGTCGATTTTTAAATTTAATGTTCTACATTTTACAATAAAATTTCATTATACAAGGTCATACACATTACAGTGATGATGTCATCGGCTCTTTTTTTAAATGTAACACCCTGTATTTTAGGACAATTTTAGATCGATAAAAATGAGCTGATTTCAAAAATGTATAATACTCGAATTATTAGTTATTATTATAATTAGAACGACTTTTCACACCATGCTGAACACGGATGGCAAACTGCTAGAATCAACGGAAGACAAACTGAAAGAATGGGAAAACTATATTAAAATTCTTTTTCACGACATACGAGAAGAACCAAGATTGGAAAATAACAACGAAGGGCCAACAATTCTGAAATCTGAAATCATAAATGCAATTAATCATCTTAAAACAAATAAAAGCCCAGGTCCAGACGGAATATACCCAGAAACGTTAAAATTAATCAGCGAAGACAATATCGAAATATTTGTCCTTTTATTCAATCGCATTTATGATACAGGTAAAATACCCCAAGATTGGCTGGAGTCAATATTCATCCCACTACCAAAAAAGCCAAACCCACAACACTGCAATGAGTTCCGTCTGATAAGCCTTATGAGTCATGCAGTAAAAGTCCTACTAAAAATCGTACATAATCGTATCTATAGAAAGTGCGAAGCAATCATCGGAGACGATCAGTTTGGATTCAGAGCCGGCATGGGAACGAGAGAAGCCCTGTTCAGTTTACTAGTTCTCGCCCAAAAATGCTACGACCAACAGAGAGATATATTTATATGCTTTATAGACTTCGAAAAAGCATTTGATAGAGTAAGACACGACCTACTATTAGAACGTTTGCAAGAAGTCGGTTTAGATGGAAAAGACATCAATATCTTAAAAAACTTGTACTGGAACCAAAACGCCAGAGTTAGGATCGAAGGTTCCACATCCGCAGAAGTAGAAATTAGGAGGGGAGTTAGACAAGGATGTGTTCTGTCGCCTCTGCTGTTTAATCTTTACTCCGAGTTTCTATTTAAAGAAGCATTGGAGGATTCCAAGGATGGAGTCAAGGTGAATGGCGTAAATATCAACAGTATCAGATACGCCGATGATACAGTGTTAATTGCGGATTCCGACGTAGGTCTACAACGACTCATCGACAAGACCAACTCGACCTGTGAGCAATTTGGTATGAAAATAAACATTAAAAAAACCAAAGTGATGTCAATCCGAAAAAATCAAAACGTACCTCAACCTTGCACAATAAATGGGCACATTTTAGAACAGGTCAATAGATTTAAGTACCTGGGATGTTGGATCGATAGCAGCCTAAATCCTGATCTAGAAATAAGATCGAGAATAGAACAGGCCAGAAAATCTTTCGAAAAAATAAAAAAACTGCTTTGTGATTCTCGAATAAAACTCGAAATTCGACTACGTTTATCAAAATGCTACGTCTGGTCGACTCTTCTATATGCAGTTGAAACGTGGACTCTAAAAACATCAACCGTAAATAAATTGGAGGCCTTTGAAATGTGGATCTACCGGAGAATGCTCAAAATTTCATGGACATTGCATACCTCAAACGAAGAAGTGCTGCACAGAATAGGCAAGGAAAGAGAACTTTTTAACACAGTAAAAGTTAGAAAAACATCATACCTAGGCCACATACTGAGAAATAATAAGTACCAATATGCCCAACTTATAGTGAAAGGAAAAATCGAGGGAAAGAGAGGCCTAGGAAGGAAAAGACTATCGTGGCTCAGAAACATCCGACAATGGACAGGGCTAAATTTTGAACAGCTAATAAGAACAGCTGAAGATAGAGAAGATTTTAAAATTGTAGTAGCCAACCTCCATTGAGGAGAGGGCACTTTAAGAAGAAGAAGATAATACTCGGGTCAAATGGATATAATTTGAAAGATATGCGCTTAGAAAATAAATTATTTATTATCAATTGCAAAAAAGTAGCCTACTTCTCTAGTTTTTGTTAAACTGTAATTATTTTTAGTAACGTCCAATAACAGTTAAGTGGTACAATAATTGTATTAATTCGTGAATGTTCGGTATTATTGCTTAGAATAAATTTTAATTAAAAATGAATTTGAGTGTAAAACAAAGAGTGGAAATACTCATGATGATTGGATACGGAGTCAAATCGCGAACTCAGATGGAAGTGTGTAATTTATTTAATGATAAATATCCAGAAATACCCATCACGCAGTCAACAGTAAGTAAGATTGAAAAGAAATTTTAAGAAACCGGTACGGTTGAAAATGCACGCAAATCAGGTCGTCCTTCTGTAAATTATGTTACAACATTAGATGTTCTACTTGCTTTTGAAGAAGATGCACACACTTCTGTTCGTAAGGTTAGTCGTGATCTCGATGTTTACAAAACAACGGTACACAAAGTACGTAACAGTAAGTAAAGTAAGTAAAATGCACTGTTGTACAGGAATTAAACGTGGATGATCCAGATAAAAGAATACAATTTTGCGAAATAATGATGGATAACAGCCACCGAAACCCTCTTTTGGTTCAAAATATTATTTTTTCTGGTGGAGGTCAACCGTCAGAATTGTGGATAATGGGCAAAAGAAAACTCCAACTGGATGCGTGAACATCATACACAATACCCGCAAAAGGTAAACGTATGGGCTGGCATTGTAAGAAATAAAACCATTGGATCCTACTATTTCGAAGGTAAATTAAAAGGGCCAGCATACCTTCTGTTTGTAAGTGGGTATCTCGTACCTACTTTAGTTAATTTATTCCTCAGTAGAATAAATTAATCTTAAAAGTTTTGATAAAAGTTTATGGTTTCAACAGGATGGTTGCCATTATGGTTTAGATTTTAGAAGGTACCTAAACGAAATTTTTCCGAAAAGGTGGACTGGAAGACGTGGACATATTGAATGGCCAGCGAGGTCGCCAGATCTCAATCCTTTGGATTATTTTATGTGGGGTCATTTAAAAAATGTTGTTTAAAAAACGAAACCTGCAAATATTGGAGACTTAAAAACAAGAATTCGTAAAGAAATAAACAATATTTCCCAAGAAATTCATAAACAAGGTTCTACAAGAATATGTACAACGTTTGGGTTACTGTCAAATACAACAAGGGCTACAATTCGAACATTTAAGATTAAGTCATGTATTAATTACTGGATTACTTTTAAGTTATTTTTTATAATTTATTAATATTATAAATAAAAAAAATAATTTTCTACGCCCATATCTTTCAAATTATATCCGTAAGATCCCCAGTATTTACTGTTTTGGAACCAGCTCATATTTATCGATCGAAAAATGTCCTAAAATACAGGGTGTTACAAAGCACGTGGCGTTCGTGTGTATTAAGGTATAAAAAATGCTTATTAAAAGCTTAAAATTTTTATTTTAAAGAAGATCTTTTCGGAATTAAATCATTCCATCATCAGTTTAATAAAAAGTTGTTAAAAACATTGTATGGCCACATAAAAACATTGGAAGGACATCCGTAATAAAAAACAATCCTCATGGTATTTATCAAGGTAAATGCAATAGACTGTTAACTTGTTGATTATTAAAAACTGAAAATGGGGGCATCTTACATGACGCCCTGTAGCTGGTGAGATTTTATCGCCTTACATTACCTCTGATCTGTGCTGGAGTCTTGGGTTAACTAACAGGGTGTTACATTAAAAAAAAAAGAGCCGATGACGTCATCACTGTAATGTGTAGCACCTTGTATAATGAAGTTTTATTGTAAAATGTAGAACAATGAATTTAAAAATCGACTAGCTTTAGATTTTTTTAAAAAGGCTTTTCATTTATGAAATATCGAATTTATTCCATACTTTACAGACACACTGTATAGATTATTAACAAGCTTATCTTATTCATTCCCAGCCAATACCTGGTCAACCAGACTTTCAGATTGGCATATGAGTCCAGTCTTTAGAGATTTTACCCCTAAAAATCTTACGAACAAGCTAAATTTTGCCGAGAATATTAATTTGGAAACCCCAAAGAAAATGCAAAAAAGTTTACCACTTTTACCCCATGGCTTCCTCTAAAACCCCCTGGTAGGGGGGTAAAAATGCAAAAAAATCGATTTACCAAGAATCTATACGCCGTAGTAAAAAAATGTTTTGAATAAAAAATGTAGTTGACATAATTTTGAACAAAAATGTTTTTTACACTGTTTGCGTAGAATAAACCGTTTTCTCAGAAACAACGCTTGGAGCGACCGGCGATTTTGAATGTCAGTTCCGCGCGCGAAATCAATAAATACTATTTGTAGCCACTCGATGGTAAAAAATCAATATCTTTTGATCAGAGAGTTTTATCGACAAAATTCAAAATGCATTTGAAAGATAAAGAGTTCGCCTTGCGTATGAAATTGTTTTTTGCCGCAAGTAAAGTCAGTTTCTATAAACCTGTTCAATAAATAAACTTTCTGCGATTTTTGCCATTTTTTTGGTGTAATTTATAGAAAAAGTTAAATACTTTTGAAAAACTTACTAGTTTTATTTAAAAAGAGTAGTTTTGAACGTTTTAGATTGTTTGTGTTGTATTGTGAAAGTTTAAATTCAGCGTTTTTTAAGCATATTTCAAATGCTTTAGATTTTTGCCAAAACTCAAAACAAAAATTTTATTCTATAGGTTTTGAAAATTAGATTCTACTTATGAAAATTTCATAGTGGCCGGTCAATGAAAGAAATACATTTTAATGATCTCATGAGAATAATAAAAAAGACAAAAGTCGCGCCACGTTTATTTATTTAACAGCCTTATAAAGCTGCATTCTTTATCTTTAAAACGCATCTTGATTTCTGTCGATAGGATTCTTCTACTTTGTGTGCCGTGCTTGTATTCAAGCGTTGGCTATCGTCATATTGACAAGCTGATGAAATGATTCTCAGTCGGCAGCTAGATGAAACAGTTCCTCGACCGTTCGACCTGTCCATTGTCTAATGTTACGCAGCCAGGACTGTTGTTTTCTTCCGACCCAACGTTTTCCTTCGATTTTGCCCTGAATGATTAACCGTAGTAAGCGATATTTAGGTCCTCTCATTATATGACCGAAGTCGATAGGATACTCGGATCAAAAGATATTGAATTTTTACCGTCGAGCTGATACAAATTTTATTGTGCATTGATTTCGCGCACGTAACTGACATTTAAAATCGCCGATCGCTTCAATCGTAATTTCTGGGGGAACGGTTTATTATACACAAAATGCTAATAAACGTTTTTGTTCAAAATTATCATAGCTACATTTTTTATATAAAATATTTTTTTTTGGCGTACAGATTCTTGGTAAATCGATTTTTTTCGTTTTACCGTCTTTACGTGTGAGGTTTTGAAGAAGAGAACAGGGGTAAAAGTGGTAAACTTTTTTTGCATCTTTTTAAGAGTCCTAAAATTAACATTCTCGGCCAAAATTCAGCTTGTTCGTATGATTTTTAGAGGTTTCGTGGTATTTTCATCCCTAACGACTGGATTATATATACTTTTCTTCTTAAGTAAGATCTCCTCGTAGTTAATTTAAGATAAATACGGCAATCTTAATCTTCTTTATAGCTTCTTTATAGGTCCAAATAGTTGTATTATTGTAATCCAAAACCAATCCAGGTTTTTCATCCAAGAACATCGATCGCTCTAGCATTCAAACCCCCGTATTTAGATCCCGTATGTATTTCATAGGCATATAAAATGTCTATGATTTACTCCAGCTCAATGCAAAATATTTATCAGTTGGTAACTCTGATCAGTCATATCTGTCATGCCAAGTTTTACTTTCGAACAGAAGTAGCAAAATATATTTTTTTAGTCTTTCATCTATTTTAAGTGTAATTTCTGTTTATAAACCCATTTGCATTTTTAAATATCCATGGGGCTCAGTTAATTGCTTTATTTATTTAATATTTTACCAATATTCAATCTATTTGTGATAACGTGTTATATTCTTTTTGACATCATTTTCAAATCACGATTCTTTTTAATCGTATTATTTGTGAATGTAGCTGAAATTATTTATTATTTTAATTAAATTATTTTAATCATAATTCATTTAACCCCTATCATTTTCTTTATTTTTCATATATATTTGTTAATCGTCTGTAATTCCATGGCAAGGAAATGTTTAAAATTTATGCTGTTGCTAACACAAGGTTTTTTATTTTAGTTTTCTTTGTGTGACATAACGTGGCCTGAAACTACGTCATCAACGTTTAACTGCTACAGAAATAAGCTGCAGTAACATGGCCTGAAACGACAACTACAGCAACAAGTTATTTTTTACCTAAATGAAGCCATAAATATTGTTTTCATATTTTGTACAGCTTTAGGCAGTATTTCTTAATTTTATGAATATTAAAACTTCATTTAATTTTAATTTATAATAAGACGTACCTACACGTGAGACGCTAGAGCTAATCGAAGCCCAAAACAGTTGGTTCCCAACGTTAGTTGGACTAATATTTTTAAACATTGGCGCCCACCGTTTCTGATGTGTGATTATATCGTTACGATTTAATAGATATTTTATTGTTTTACCATTTGATTTTTTTAAATTATTATTAATATTTATTTTTATTTTTCAGGTAAGTACACCTTGCATCTTCTTGTAGAATAGTTGGTAAGTGTTTTTTGCTTAAAATATATCTGAAATAACTAAATTTCAGAATAATAAAACAATAAATTTTGCTCTCCTCCCAACTAGTCTCGCTACAGTTTCCTAATGTGATTTTTTAGTACACTAAACTACCTGTATTACAACAAAATACAATTCAATACAAATTACTTTAATGTGGTTTATGTTTTACTGAGTGAATGAATACTAATTCTGTCTTCTCTCGCATATGGAAAGCTCAGCAAGACTGAAAAATAATTTTATAGTATTTAGGAATAAACAATAGAATTACCGACATAGTTTCTTAATTAACCCATAATTGGTTATATTTAGAAAGCAAAATATATGCAAAGTGCACATATGTACTTACACGGTATATTTTTGATCATTTCAAAAAACATTGCATATTTAAACTAAACACGATTTTTTGTGCAAATAAATTATATAAAAGTTTTGTTGGTAATCAGTTAGAATTTTATAATTTGGATATGAACTAGCTCATTATCTATCGCACCTTATCTACCTGGACTTTCCCATTACTACCTAAATTTAGTAATTATGTTACCATTAATAAATAATATTACCATTTATATAAAGTGATTGTTGTATTGTGTTTAGGGTTTTTCAAGTTATTGGTTTATATTAAATTTAAATATGTCTACCAGTCAAAAAAGTGCTGGGATAAAGCATTTTCCTAAGATAAAGCTCAGTGGAGACAAAGTATTTTGCAAAGTCTGTTCCAAAATCACAAGTTACATTCATTTCCACATTTCATTTCTGAAATGAGGAACTGACAAACAAAAGCATCGTGTCTCACAATACAAAAATGTCAAAAAGGGATTTCTAAAAATCAGAAAAAAGTTTTATCAGACAAGTTCCCTTTTACTTATGTAGCAACGAATATAGAGAAGCATCAAAATACAAAAATTGCTCAAATTGTAGACAACTCCGCTTTTGTTCTTTAGCAAGTCGTTTGAAAATTGATGTCTTTTTGGTGCTTGAATATTTTTTTCTTCTACAGATTTTCTGCGCGAGGAAGTTTCAAGTCGACTAAAAGATTACGACTCATAAGTTGAAGCCAGAAATATTGAATTAGGACCCGTTTAGTAGTTAACGATACACAGATCGGATTCAGAAAGGGATTAGGTACAAGAGAAGCTCTCTTTGCCTTAAACGTCCTAACACAGAGATGTCTAGATGTTAACCAAGAGGTACACGCCTGCTTTATAGACTTTGAAAAGGCCTTTGACAAAGTACGCTACAATAAACTCAAAGACATCCTGGACGGTAAGAATATCTACACCAGAGACATACAAATAATATTAAATCTGTACTGGAATCAGCGAGCTAATATAAAAATAGAAGACCAAACATCGGAAGAAATAGAAATACGTAGAGGAGTACGACAGGGTTGTATATTGTCACCGCTCTTGTTTAATATCTACAGCGAACAAATATGTCAAGAAGCTCTCTCACATGCAAACGAAGGGATAATAGTCAATGGAGAAGTTATTAATAACATTCGATATGCTGACGATACTGTGACAATGGCAAGAACAGCGAAAGATCTACAATATCTAGTTGAAAGTATGAATGAGATATGTAATAACTACGGCATAAGGATGAACGTCAAAAAAACCAAATATATGACCTTTAGTAAGAATCCAATACATGACACTAATATCGCAATAAACGGTACCCAGCTCGAAAAAGTAAGCGAATACAAATACTTGGGAACCCTCATCAATGAAACAGGTGACCAAAATCAAGAGATAAAAAGAGGTATTGAAATTGCTAGGTCTACCTTTATAAAAATAAAAAAATAATTTTGTAATCGTGATGTTAGTATTCAGCTACGAACTAGAATGTTAAAATGCTTTGTATTCAGTACTTTTCTTTATGGTGTTGAGGCATGGACTCTTAAACAGAGGAATGTTAAAAATCTTGAAAGCTTTGAGATGTGGTGGTACCGCCGTATACTAAAAATAAGTTGGGTGGATAAAATTACAAATGAAGAGGTAATACGACTATAGGACCACAGAAAAAATATTATTATTATTATTATAAATTAGCAAGGGCAGAGAAATTATGCATAATTATTATTATACATAAGCTATTATACCCAAAATAAAAGAAATTATATTAATAACCTATGTACTAGTAAATTACCAAATTACAAAAAAAAAATTCAAAATTACGTTTGGTTTAAAAGAAAAACAATATTTTACCTACATAGAATATAAAACAGTCAAGTATGTTTTTGAACCCGTTGGTAAAGGAAGCAGAGACAATGTTATCATTAAGATTATTCCAGCACTTAAAGAAAAGCTTTATTTGGTAGGAAGTTCTGTCTTGATCTTGTAGAAAAGTTCTCTATTTTAAGTTTAAACTGGTGACCTCTGAGGTTTTCATCTTGATTTATGTTAAACATTTCATTTAGATTTCCAAAAAGAAATTTTGGTGTTTTGTATGTGGTAATTAAGTTCCCACGTTGTTGCTGAAGTTCAAAAGATGTTAAGTTAACCATATTATGTCTTTCTGCATAAGAAGGTCATCTCGATCCCAAAGGAATTCAAATGGCTTTTCTCTAAACGTTTTACAACAAAGTTTTGTCTCGAACTAAATCATGTTACCACGTTGGTCCAGCGTATTCAAGAATGGGTCTTGCGTAAAGAGTATAAAGTTTACAGAGAAATAAAGTTTACAGAGAAACTGTATTAAAACTCTCGAAAAACACCTCCGAATAAGAATAATCTGGAGTTTGCACTTTTACCAATAGAAGTAATATGGTCGGACCAAGTTAGACCACTGTTTACGATAAGACCAAGCTCGATATACGAGAACACAGATTCTAATGGTTGCCGTTAACAAAATACGGCACAAGTGGGTTATTTTTACCAATTCAAAGCACTATACATTTTTCCGTATTAAAGGATAGTAGCTACTGGGATAGTAGCTACTATCCCCAAGTTAGAATAGAGTTCAAGTCCATATGGGGGGTTAGCTGGTTTGTGATTGGATTGGAATATATTTTTTGTCATCAACATAAAACGACACTTTACTTGAAACATAATAAGGAACGTTTCTGGTATAAACCGTAAAAAGTAAAGGTCCAAGAACGGAACCCTGTGGCACTCCACTTTCAACTAACCTGTCTGAAAAGAAAGATTTGCCAACTCTAACTTTGTAATGTCGATCTGTCAGAAAATCATCTATCCAACGAAGTAAAGTACCGCAAACTCCGAAATGTTCTAGCTTATGTAGAATTCTGCGCTAACATACACGGTCAAAAGCTTTAGAGAAATCTAGATAAACAACGCCAACTGGCTGTGAACTGTTAAGTGATGACGTCCAGTCATTAACACAATGTAGGAGACTGGTTAGAGTAGGGTAACCAGAGACAAATACATGTTGTTGTGTTGGAATAACATGTTCCTGGAGAAGAAATTTGGTCATCTCCTCGGAAATAATGGCTTCCATTACTTTTCCAACCAATGGCAACAAGCTAATCAGACGATAATTGTTGGGATCGAGTTTGTTGCCTTTTTAAAAATAGGGGCGAGAGATGCTAATTTCCAACTTGAGGATAAGAAATTCTGGATAAAAGAAGTTTGCATAATAATTAGCGTTAAGGATATTGCAAGCACGTCTGCGCATATTTTGAATAGTTTTGTTTTAAGTGTTTTTTGACATGATCCACTGTGAATGCAACTTGCCGCAAGGAGGCGCCAAAACGATAATAGTTAATAGCAGGTAGATATTCCTCATTCGATTCTTTAGTAAAAACCTGTCAAAATGTTAAAGAGAGAGTTTCGAAAGATTCTTTGTCAGAAGAGCATTAAGTCTGGTTTTAAGGTCATTTAATTTATTTGTAAGTATCGGTAGGAGTATAGTTAACATGCCGAATGACGTGGAATTTTTGATTTGATAAATCATTGTATTCATCAAGTTTTGTTACCCCTTTATTGTGAACAAACATTTTTAAACAAATTAAATAAAAAATGGTATTTAATACAGCAATTAATAACGAACTGTACTTCTATAAAGATGTATAAGTAAACAGCTTACCACAAAACAGTGTAAATAGCAAAATAAAAATTAAGAAATAATGGTTTAACAACAGGCAACCAGAGTTAATTCTATTATATTTTCGATTACAGAATAATAAGCCTGGTTTACCTTTTTTTGTGCTTTTTAAAATGGAACTATCATTTTACGTTGAACCTGGACCTGCGCCACTATGTCCGTCATTGCCATTCGGATAATTTTGGAGAGTATTTTTTATTTACTTTATATTTTGTATAAATGTCGATGAAATCATTTTTTCGAAGTGTCTGTTTAAAGTCGACGAAACTATTAGGAACATCGGTATCGTATTGCAAGACCTTGCTTATAACTTGCTTACCCGTGAATAGTTGGTAGATAATAGTTGATCTTCCTTATCTAAATCCTGCCTAATATTCTCCGATGATCTTCGCTGCGAGGCATTGTAATCTATGGTTAAGTATACTTGTAAATATTTTATATCCACAACACAGCAAGGAGGTTTCTCGAAAAGTTATTTGTCGTTATTTTCATGAATTGGGTAGATATTACTCTTATTCCACTATTTTAGTATTTTCTTTTTACTCGACAATCTGTGGTTTACCTCATATATCCTTTTCATTATTTTCCTTCCTTCCGACATAAAGATTTTTGCGGGGATTTCATCAGGGGTCACTGTTTTCTTTGCTGTTGTTTGATTGCCCTTTCAACCTCTTCTATCATTTGCAGTCCTATTTTCTGCTTCTTTCAATAGTTCATGTTCTGTGGGTTCCATATCATAATTGTAAAAGTTTTCGGTAAGCAGTTTTTGAAAATATGTTTTTCAAGTTTCTCTTACTTCTTTATTGTTACTTTAAGTGATGTTATACCAGATAGAAACTATCAATAATTACAACTTACAAACGTCCTGAACAATCATTGGAACCAAAACGAGTAAAAGAAACTGTTTTAGATTAAAGCACCAACAACTGTGTACTTATTCAAATGGCATTAAAAATTTTGAACTTTTTTTTTATTTTATTAACGCATCAACCACGCAGGGTCATTAGCGTATTTAGATTAATACAATATAGATACAATAAGTAAAATATACATTAGTTTACAATAATAATAATAATAATATCTTTCTGTGTTACGATGTACATTTTAGATCTTTTGAAGAAGTTGGCAGTCAAGATAGGAAAATATTTTTCGGGTGTCTGTATTTTCTTCTAGGGCATCTCTTAGGGAGTTGGTTATGTTATATTTGAGTCGTTTACTATTATATTTGGGACACTGTATTAAAAAATGTTTTACTGTTAGAACACTGTTGCACACTTCACACACTGGTTTATTTTTGCGCTGTAATAAATAGTCATGAGTAAGTCGTGTATGGCCGATACGGAGACGGGTAAGTATCACTTGCTCTCTCCTGTCTTTTATTTTTGGTTTCCAAAGATGTGAATGTTTGTTGACTTTGTATAGCCTTGATGGAGTTTTGAACTTTGATTAAACATTATTTTAGAAATACTTAAGTTGCATATCTTAGGCGTTTAATATATTTTATCTGACAGTTTCGCATGTATATTTCTTAACAAACTACACAAAGCTAGTTCAAGCTTATTCACTCGTATATTTTGGCCCTTTTGTAGTTTAGTCTGAAAAATAAAAATAACAAGATTCGAAAATCGTCTATAGAGTGTCATCAACCTCGATTTTGCTCGAAAATCCGTGATATTGCACAAAATAGTTCAAAACTTCGGTGCTCCAAACTTAAAATGGCATTTTGTAAAGCGAGCGAAACAGCTGAAAAAGGGATTTCACGTATGATACTTCCTGAGCTTACACGATTTTCCCAAACTCTGTACGTGCGTACTGGTAATCTGGTGAGCTGAACTAAATAGAGAAAATTAAAGCTCACGAACTTGGGTTTGAAATGTGCGTAATTAGGATTATGAAAATGAATTTGGATAAATATGTTTTTACAGATTTAAGCTACGGCATGGAAAAAATGGGAAATTATGCTTAAGCAATTTCTCGAGCATTTTACTTACTTTGCCAAAAAAAAAAATAACTAATTAAAAAAATTAATTTATATAACATATTTATCGTATGGATTTTTTCAATACAGCATTAGTAGTGTTGTGTTCTTTGAACTTTTGAGTAAAAGTTTTTTTTTGGAACATTTGGTAGTTTGTATTTATGTCGCTCTTTGTGTCTTCGCTATTTTGTATACTGAATTGCATCTCATGAGTGTCCATGTTTGTCATTCGTACATAAGGGTAGGAGTGTTTACGTAAATATTAAAAAAAGACTTATAATAAAATCACTATTTGTAAGAGCTCAAAACACCTGCTCTAAGAGAAATGCATTACTCAAAGAGAAAACCTGCTAACGAAGGTTTTGACAAAAACTAAATACTTATTGTCATTTATAAACCAGTAATTTTACAATATTGAAGAAAGGAAACAAAAAAACATTACAAATACTGCACACTACACAAAAATGCAGAAACACTCAGGGCTTAACAGAAAAATTAAAAAGGGTAGGACATAATTTGTAGCAAATTATAATGTACTTATAGGGAGTTGAACGAGGTACTGAACAATTACTGGGCTTAGAAACAGGGTAAGCAAATAAATTGAAATGTTTGTTTGAATTTGACTTTGAAAGTTGAGTCGTGGATAAGAATTCCTTTATTGGGGAAGGACTGGGAGGACTAACTGCACAAAAAAAATCAAAAACTACTTAGAGAGATGTCCTGAGCAACACTACACAAGAAAATTCCTAAACTATTTATTATTAGAACGCCGTTTAAAAGAATCCTCTTTTTGGTTAGAAGAAAAGGTTTTTTTTCCTAAAAAAAAAGAAGGGTAAATATCTTTTTAAAAGAAATAATTTTAAACTACAAGTTTCAAGAGAAACATTACATATTTATTTTTATTCCACGTAAACAGTTATTACAAATAAAAATATCTAAATTTATAAAAAAAACCTTACACTAAAAGATGTATTAACTGTCATATATCGAAATAAAAATACTTAACTTTTCTGAATTATTAACTAATTATCAAAGGGGAATTTTAATTAAAAGAAACCAAAATATGACAATTAGCTGATACATAAAACTAACATTATTTATAAACTTTTAAAATTAACATGAGAGCAAATCGTATTGTATTAGCGATGAATGTTTATTTAGAAAAATTTAACAATGCTACTTTACTGCTAACAATTTCTTTTTATATTATAAAAAAGTTTGTTACCTTACATTTAAATACAAAAACACTATCCCACACAAACTTCACCCGATCTGGGTCGGACCCAGGGGAGACACAAAATGGAATCTGGATAAATCTGGCGAGAGGTCAAACATCAAACTCGGCTTCAGGTTATCATGTATGATAACAATATGTATTCTTTAAACGCGGCTGCTTATTTTTCACTCAAAACCATGTCGGCCTACTTAGCCTTTGGAAACACTGTTATGAAAATCCCTTGACACGGAATACAGCAACAAACTGGTGATTATCTTATTTCACAAAGACTGCCACATTTTAAGCTTAAATCACTTTTTTTTATCAAAACTCATGAAATTAAATAAGAATTTGCCGGTTTTTAAAACTCTCCAAGAAACATGTTTTCCTGTTCAGACCCATAAGCTGTTCTTTCTGCTTTTACTGCCACATTCGACCTCGACTGCCCACTCCCCTGTCAAACTCGTCTTTCCCCGTACTAGTTTCTAACTCGCAGCCAATAGAATCTCCCTGTAACTACGCTTTTGATTCGATAATAAAACTTAGAGTGTTGGACCTTTAAATGTTTATGATAAACAAACTTCAGGTCCCTATGACGTATTAGCTAGGGGCGTGTAAGTAACCAACCTCAGATCATTGTTACATACCAGCCAGGGGCGTATCAAATAAATTATTATACATTTTTATATATTTAAATATTCGATACTTAAGAAAACCAGATCATGCTACAAAGTACAACATCACCACAACATTTAAAACATTCAATACACTAAGATCTATCCTGCCTAAAACCAAGCAAACAAGAAATATCAAACAACTGCGTCCATAAAATACCCTGTATATGTAACAATTTATATGTGGGAGAAACAACAAGACTACTAAGTGTCAGGATATATCAGCATGGAACATACATAAAAAACAGAGACATCTAGAAATCACAAATATATCTAGAATAATGAGCACATAGTACAATGGAAAGATGCATCAATAATTATAAAGGAAACTGACATGAAAAATGCTGTAAAAAATAATAATTAAATAAATTTAAACGAGGAACATTATTGCAATATTTTACGGAAGTAATTGTCCTAGCACTGCACGCTTTACAGAAAAATGAACCTAACGAGTCTTGATTTCAGCAGGATGAAGCATCGGCTTATAATATTCGGGGACTGGGCACATTGTTTGATAAAATATTTAGGGATAGATGGATATGTATATATATATATATATATATATATATATATATATATATATATATATATAATGTATATATATATATATAAATATATATATATATATATATATATATATATATATATATATATATATATATTTATATATATATATATATATATATATATATATTTATATATATATATATATATAAATACGGAGGCTGCACCGTAATTGGAAACGGTTGATAAAGCTGCACATGATGATGATGATGATGATATATATATATATATATATATATATATATATATATATATATATATATATATATATATATATATATATATATATATATATATATATTGTTATGCTATTTAAATTGTATTATATTGCTTATTTAGGAAAAATCCTGTCTATATTTATTAAATGATCTAATCTCCAATTAATCACAATAAATCAGCATTAATTAATTACAATCTCAGGCTATTTAAATTGTACTATTTACCTTTGATCGTGGATTCAAAATATTTTCCAATTGGCTTCCTAATCGGGATAGGTAATATGACCTGAATAAAATACATAGAATTTCAACTGAACTATATGCGAGATGTCCTTTATTTTAATGAAATTTTATATAACAATCAATCCTGTAATATTTGCAATATACTAACTTTATATATATGAGAAGTTGTTTTCTATCATGGACCCAAATGTTATTTTACATTGATTTTTAATATGTGTTATAACTAAGCTCTTTTTATAATTCTTTTTTTTTAAGTGATCGCAAAATTAACTGTCTCTATTATTTATTCAATTTATTTAATTAATAAATGAAAATCACACTCCGGCTCTAATGAAAATTGACTGACCTTTCCTTCTCTGCCGTTGCAATTCTATGGCCACGCCACAACAAAAAATCCTTTCTCTGCTTCTGCTCCTATTGTGGTCCAGATGACGTACACCTTTCTCCTATCTGTCCTTGTATCTGCAACCCAACAACTCGTGTTAGTCTATGCAGCCTACTTTTGAGCCTATCTCCGCGCCTGTTTACAACTCCAAATGTTTCCGGCTTCGTCTGCTATTAATATTCTTATACCCTTTGGTTTTCTATCTCTCTGTACCCCGTTCCTCACACTGGTCAGCTTTTACACAGCAAATAAACACACCCGGTAAATTACGTCTTCGGAACTTCAAACAAAACACAAATCACAAAGCTCCTTCCTTCTTGGACGACTAAAACTGACTAACTAACTTTTTTTTCTCTCTCCTATCTC
Source organism: Diabrotica undecimpunctata (assembly GCF_040954645.1). Classification (NCBI taxonomy): domain Eukaryota; kingdom Metazoa; phylum Arthropoda; class Insecta; order Coleoptera; family Chrysomelidae; genus Diabrotica; species Diabrotica undecimpunctata. The sequence continues at coordinate 36,100,760 of NC_092807.1, read as the reverse complement.
ATAGCCAAAACCAACCTCCTTGCATTCAAAAATTGACCAATAAAAATCATCCACCTCTGTGACGTATATCGTTACCAACCAACTCTCTCTATAAAACGTCATTCGGGTAATTCCAGAAAACAACCTTCTTTAATTATTCTAACTAAATCTATCTGCTTTATAAATATTTCTTACTAATAGCTACAAACGATACCTGTTTCTCAATTCAATGTCTTTTGTTAATAAACTTTTACCGATATAATCTTTCGGGGAGAAAAACCACCGCAAATCCCGGTCTATTGTTTCAACACTTTCTATATACACTTTTATTCCGGGTAAATCCATTCCACAATAACCGACTTATTTAAATTTCTTATCGATAATTATCTTGTCTCTGAGGCTTAATGAACAATTCTTCGAACAACTTAAAATACATATTTTGTCTTATACAGGATGTTTGAAAATTTATATGCCCGTGTCTTTATGAAATATCAATAATTTTAATTTTTATTTAAGTAATAAAATTTGTATATCGGTTTTTTATTGCTTATGGACATTCAAAAGTACAACAATATATATATATATATATATATATATATATATATATATATATATATATATATATATATATATATACTTTCTCTGGCCACCACGACCCCACAATTGTCACCGTTAGATTACTATATTTGAGGATATGTTAAAAATAAGCTGTTTTGCTGTTCTTTGAACCTATCACTACTAAGGAGGATATGATAAATTAAAGTCCTTCAAGTTATTAACGAAATGGACGTTCATAAATGTTTGGATGTTGATGGACAACATTTTGAACATTTATTACTTTAATAATATATTACCTATTTTCTTTAATAGTATCTTTTAATTGCTCAATGTTTAACTTACAATATAAATTAACACAACATAGTCTATAAACAAAAACTTGTGACAAAAGTGTATAAAGTTAATTTATTTGAAAACTTCAAAAGATAGGTATAGAGAATGCTAATACAGATAGATAGCGAGAAACGTATTCTTCTTGAATAATAAATCACATACAAGGTGTTCCATTTGAAAAAAAAAAGGAATTAGGCGAAAATTTAGGATGCCCGTTTTATGCCAATTTTGACAGCACCTTGTGTAATGAAAAAGGCAACTTTACACTGTAAAAGATATACTGATAAAACTATTCTAAAACATAAATATAAAGATAATGTTTTTAATAAGTTCTTAAGGAATTTAAACTTTTATTTAAATTACATTAGAGGATATTCAACTTTATAGGTATACATGGTAGAAAAGTGTAATTTTAATATAAATAACTCAAAAATGCTTCACAATAGGTATAGAGAAGTATTAACCAAAAATGTTCATAATAATGTGAATATTTTTAAAATTATAAAATAAGTAAACGAAGTTATAAGCAACTTATAAACACTGAAAATATTTTCATCTATTTTCGTTAAACAGTTCACTCTTCGAAACTCCTTTAATCCAATTTGCATGATTTAGTTACCTTGAGGTCTCGAGATATTTCTAATTGGCCGTTTATCTGCCGCACCCTGTAGAAATCATAATTTTATAACAGGGATCCACAATCCAGAGATCACAATTTAACAAAAACGGCTTTACATAGCAGCCTTAAATATTTTAAATTTAACTCAATATTAATACTAATTAAATAAACTTCTTAATAATGTGAAATTAGCAGCATATTCTACTTCCATTTAATTTAGACGAAACCGCTGCATAGCTTTGACCTTTTTAATTATCTTAAGTCTTTTAAACAATTTGTAAAATTTATATTCATTAATTTCAGCTGTTTAATATATCTTTTCTCTATTAAAATATTTTTTGCTAGAAGAACAGAGCTACCAAACGGAATTTCAATAAAGTTGCCCTTTTATTATTTCAGAATACTTGTGACTTTGTCATATTAAAGTGAAGAAGTAAGTACAAAACGTCTACGCTTTCGTAAATTATAATGAAAGAATTCCTGAATTTCAGCACTGTTTTGCTTATTAACTTAAGGCAGAGCTGTATTCAGCTAATATTTTACTTGATTGTTGATGGAAAAGGCGAATAAAATATATACGAATTGATCCAAAAATTCGATCGAGTTAGAATCTATGGAGAAGCTATGAGCATATTAACGTGTGTATTAAAAACGGCGTAGGTAGGCGTGGCTAACGATGATACCAATATGGCGGTGGGATCATGGCCGGACTCAATAATATTAAAACTACTATAAAAATATGACTAGTTATTCAGAAGATTTAATCATAATCTACAAAGTGCAATACATTTTTAATAAACTATGATTTATTTATCCCGCGGTAAACACTGAAAACACGATATATTATACATAAAGATAAATTAATATAGTCAAATACTATTAATTTATGCTCTGAAGTACGGACCATTACATTGTTTACATATGTGTATAAAGGTCCCGTCATTTCGCAAGGCATCTAATTTGCATATTACGAGGCATGTCGAAATTGTATAAGAACCGCCTTTGAAGTTGGTGCGTACTTCCAAGCGTATTTTCCAAAATATCAAATACCAATACAATACCAAAATATTAAAGAGTGAGGATAATTATATGCTAATGAATGGTCCCAATTACATGTACCTAGAACTTCTACCTGATTTAATTATTTTCTTGGAAGCCTTTTCTTGATATATTAAAGTCATGTAAACATAAATATTCCTGTCTTTGGGAAAGGCCTAATTTCATGGACCTACCCGATTTAAGACTGGGTAGGACGAAAGACGATCTTTAAATATATATATTAACGATATAATAAAGACTACCGTCAATATTGCTGTCCTTCTAAAATATATGCTCATCTAAATTTGTAAATGAAAACTTTAAAGATATAAAATTAACTCCATATACATACTCTTTAAAAATTCATATAACTAATGTGAATGTTTCAAAGAAGAACAACAAAATAGGGGCACAGGACCGACAAACATGGAAGGCAATAGTAAACGCGGCAAATACTCACGAAGAGTTGTAACGCCATTGATAATGATGATGATGACGTAAATAATAAGTCAAAATGATTGGTATGTTGCAGGAATAATTCTTCAAATTTTAAACAGACAACATAAAGAAACAAAAAAATACATTGAGAAGTAACTCAAAGCGATAGTAGGAAATTAAAAAATAAATAAATAACAGCTTTCTACGAAAACAAGAGCCTATGAACTCTTTCTCCATATATGAAAAATGTTGACGATCTATTACTAAATGAACTAGCTAGGGGAATAATGATAATTTGGTAAAATTATTTTTCAGTAAATGTGGTTATTATTTTACAAAAAATTATGGTAAATAAAAATTAAGTAGTAATGGAAACACACCATGGAATTGTAGATGATCACATAGTAATAGAACTATCTACAGACCAAGAAGTAGTAAACAAAATAACGAAGTAAACGTAATAATAGCTAAAAATAACGACTGTAACGAAAGTACATACAATACGATATTTAGGAAACATAGAAGGAATGAAAAAAGAAATATGTCGAAAATGGTATTCTCGACACACCCAATACAAAAGAGAAGCGAAGGTAGGCAAAATGGGGTACAAGAGCATAGTATAAAATATTGACAAATAAGTAACATTGAGAACTAAAAGTAAAAAGTGTTGAAACATTGAATTTGAATATCAAAAATTAATACCAAATGCATTGAAACTCCTTACCTGTTGCTTCAGCAGTCTTATTTTTTACCATTAGCAGAGTGCCATTTCACTTTTCATATTTTCAAAATAATTATACACATTAAATATTATTTGACGACCCTGCTCTTTAATAACGCTACGTTTTTTTCCGTCCATTTTTAGCAAGATTGTTTGAAAATAAAATTATCTAATATTTAACACACACAACTCGTTCTCAACTGCACTGCTGCGCTACTGAGTATTGAAATGATTTACTGCTAAGGCGTGGCTTAAGTAGAAATTTTAAATTTTGATCTCTGCCCAGTGCGATAATATGCAAATTATATGCCTTCCGAAATGACGGGACCTATACTAACCTGTAAAACGTTATTCCTGAAGATTTTTTATTAACATTGCTTCTGCTACTACAACTACGTTGAGAACAAGAAACCATTATTATGCACTATCACAATATACTATTACAGTTTCTATAAAAGTATTATAAAACTAAAAATATTCGAAAAACAACAAACATATACGATCTGTCAAAAGTGTCAAAACAATCTTAACAATATGGCCGAAGTGAGGTCGTTTTTAGTCACGTGATGCTCCAAAGATTCTAACTCGTTGAAAAATTCTTAGTAAAATCCTGCCTAATACTAGTATTTTAATAATTTGATTAAAATTCATTTATTCGAACATTTAGCCTTGTTGAAAGTGGTCTTCTTCTGCTTCTTTTTTCACTATTGGTGTGTATACATACCAGCGCAAATGCCAGTACATTTCTTTGAATTGTATTTGGTCTTGCTCATAGCGATATGTAATACTATTTGTAAACTATTATTTAAATTGATATAATCGTGTTGGTAGCACTGTTAGTAAAAAACATAGCACAACATTTAAACTTTTCTCTCTTTGGGGTAAGGCAGAGAATTGCGCAGCCTAAAAAGTTACCAACCCAGAAGAGGTATAGCTTTGGGTTAGTTTCATTTATATGTTTATCTTATCAATGCTTAAAAATTTATTTTAAACTTCTATTTATTTTGATTTAATATTTTGTAATAGAACTGTGATGTGAAAAGTGTCAGCTTCTCCTGCAGCTTGTAGCACATTATGTTTATCTTATGAATTACTATTTGTTAATTGGACAATGAAAGAAATATACATAACAATATGAGTTCCAAATATACCATACCATTTTCGCTTTCTTATAATGTTCGTTAAGTATCTTCTATCAATATATGGTAACTTTTAAAACCATGGTGTATCTCGTAATGATTCTTGTATTTCTCTATACAGTTTCACTTTTAGTTGAATGGAGTTTTTCCAGAAATTGTTGGAATTTTCTTTAGATTCTGGCTTTCAATGTTGTCAGTATGTGGTTATAATTTACTTTTATATCAGCAGGGACCTTCAGACTACTTCAAATTTTTTCAAACGAAATGAGCCTACCCACCGATTGGTGGGTAGGCCCATTTCGTAAAAACACTTTTTGAAGTTATACTTCTATACGCGCGTTCGACGTTGGAAATTTGTACGGGAGTGAATCGGCAAAATCATTACATATGTAAGATATAGGCAAGAGAGAGATAGAAGATATATTTTCTCTCTCTTTTTCTCTTGAGAATAAAAATGTTCCTTTTGTAAATATATTTATTATTTATTAATGTTATTATTATTTTATATTAATTCGGTAGATATATACATTTGGCCAAAGTTTCTTATAAATAAATATTCTTTCTGGACCTAATGATTTATACAAGTGCTTTCAAATAATATATTAATTTCTCAATGGTCCCATTTAAAAGTATCTTACAAAATGGCACCAAGACGCTGTTAATAAAACTGAGGCTTAGTTCAGGTACCTAAAAATTTAGTAATTCAAGTTTTAAGGTTCAGAAAAGAGTTGTTTGGGTTATTTCGTTTTTTTTTCCACGTTAGCATATTGAATAAATTTATTCATTTTCGCTAGAATATATGTTGAATATGTTGTAATTATCTCCACAATTTATGAGAATAAACTATATACTAAAATTCTTGATCCTTTTAATATTTATTATTAAGGACTCAATAGTTATTGTCTGTCTGTTTTTCTGCCTTTATGTGCTATAAATATAAAGGAAAAATCATAAAAACTTGATACTTGATACATAGCTTGGTCCAAGGTCGAACCCTATTGAATTTTTTCTTCTTATTCTTTATAAGCAATTCTGCTTGTTCATTGGCGAATTAATACTTCTATAGTTTTATACTAGACGAATTGTCAATTCGTCTTTTGCCCGGCCATCTGATACTCCTGGTGACTTAGCTCTTGCTATTTTGATCACAAGGGTCTCCCCCATTCTGCTTATGGGGTTATTCCATTTTCATTTTTTTTCTTTATTGTCTATTCGCTTATACACTGTACGATACATTGTCTTCTAATGTCTTTGCTTCTCTTTTGATCTCTCAGCGTCTTTCTTGTAACTCTTCTCAGTACTCTCACTCTCATCTCTGCCGTTTCCAGTAGCCGTTGTGTTGTGGCTGTGTCGGGTCTTGTTTCTGAGGCATATGTCATTATTGCTCTTACACTGACTTTATAAATTCTTGACTTCATCTCAGTGTTAATGTGTCTATTTCGCCATATAGTGTTATGAATGCATCCTGTCAGTCTATTTACTTTTTGTACTTGATTTCTCACTTCTTTGTCTAAGACTTCATAGCTGCACAATGTAGCTGCACATTAGTAATAATGGTATTTTATTTCCACTACTTTTCATCAAAATATTGATTCAATCCTTCATTTACTATACTCCTATTACAGGTCAAATGTTGTTTATATTATATATGCGAAAAACACCTGAGTATTGATTCCTGTTACATTTAATAATGTGTAGAATATCACCATGGGCCATCTTCTGCTATTCCGGGAACAGTTGTAACTAGCACACAACTTATCTACAACGTCGACACCCCCTTTTGTATTATTATAAGTAGTGACTATTACTGGTTTAGATTTATCACCACTGTTTATGTCAATATCATCATAATGGTGCATGCTTGATATTAAAATCACATTTTTGCGTTGCTTTGGGACATAAGAAAGGATTGTGATATCCTCTGTAAAGCCAAACATGCTAGTATGGATTGGACGTTTAGTGGGGTTTGGAAACTCGACTGGTAGTTCTGTTTTATTTTTTCTTAGCGTTCCAATAGTAGTTATTTTGTAATCCCGAAGCAACTTTTCCACAAGTGAAACTGATATAAACATTGTCAAGTTAACGCGTGAACTAGAAATCTTAAAACTACATCACTAGGGTTGTTAGAAAATTTATATGGGCCATCGGGTTAAGATTCCACGTATACTTCCATTTTTGAAGTGTAATATACTTTTGAATCACAAACTGCAAATATCTTGAGTCCATATTTATTAGGTTTTGAGGGAATGTACTGACCGAACGAACATTTCCCTTTGAACGCAGGGAGCATCTTATCAATGGTAACAAATAATGAATGATTATACCATTTTGACAATTTTTTACGAAATGGTCAAACACCACACGAATGGGATCTAGCTTGTCAATTTTTGATCGCTCTGCACGTGTTTTCTTATCATCAAACCTAATGCAACGAAGAAGAAATCGGAACCTTTGTAAGATAAAAAATTTCTATACCATAACCACCTTTCCTCCAAACATCTTCTGCACTGGCACGATTACAGTGACCTAGCCCAGATAAATACAAGAGTCCTATAAAAGCACGGATTTCCATTTCATCAGTAAGATTAGAATTGTGCTCTCGCGAATATTTTTTTTAAATGGAGGCTATGTATTTATTTGTTGTTCCCAGGGAAAAACAGAAGAAGATATAAACAACAGACTGAGACAAACAAGAAACTGTATAAGACAACTAAACTCAGTGTTGTGAGATAAGAACATTACGATAAAGACAAAAAAGAGAATATATAACACCCTGACAAGAAGTATCCTGACATATGGGTCCGAAAACTGGACAATAAACAAGAGAAATAGAGGTAGAATAAGAGCAGTAGAAATGGAGTTCCTGAGGAGAAGCTGTAGACTTACAAAAAGAGACAGAATTGAAAACGCAGAGATTAAGCGGAGAATGGGAGTGCAATCAGACATAATCGACTATATAGAGGAGAAGAGACTATCCTGGTACGGCCACGTCAGAAGAGCGGACAGAGGACGCTGGATAAACAAAATCACAGAATGGAGCCCGATTGGAAGAAGAAAGAGAGGAAGACCCCGAAGGTCATTCAGAGATGAAATCGACGAGGCTATGGAGAAAAGAACCCTGCGAGATGGAGACTGGAATGACAGGGAAAATTGGAGAAAACGGTTGAGTGAAGGAAGACAGCGAAAACTGTGGAAATCCTTAGTAGTAGTAGTATTTATTTGTATTTTCCACAATGATACCCACTATCGTGCCATCAAAAAAATAATTCCAAATTCCGACAGCGTCCTTTAAATTTTTAGTACTTGTTGTAGGCCCTGGTAAGCGAATTATTATGTTATCCTGTCTTGTTATAGTGGTTCATGGCTTTGGAGGATGCTTCTTCCAGTGAGCTGTACATTTCTTGCCTAAAACAATAAAAATTTAGCATGACTTGCCAATACATATTCTAGTTTTTTAACATACCTATATAGAAAAGACGAGAAGACTGACGAACTGCAACTATTTCATCTGCATTTGATATTTCCTGCTCTGATTCACTGTCGTCATTTATAACTTTCTCAATGTCCTGTTACTCTTCCTCTGATTCATCTTCGCATGCCATTGAATATCACTATTAGATAGTCTTACTTCTAAAAGTTTCTGGAAGTAAGCTTGCCCGTGCTCGTAATCCCCCATTGCTAAAATCTAACAATATTTTAATTAGAATTAAATTGTGGCGTAGATATTAGTGGCGCCGGTCTGAAACACCCGGAAGCTCGTTTACTATAGCACACTATTACACTGTAATCGTCACACGACTAACCGTCAGTCACAACGGTACATGAAGGTACTGAAACGTTTGATTCCTTACAATAACCTGTTAATACCAACATCAAAAAAACCGTCTACCCGGTCTCTCACACAGTGACGCCACTACCCAAAGGTTAAGACAAGAGTCAAGAGTGCTTGGCCACTCAAATTTACCGCCAAAAATTCATAACCTTACTATTAATACCACTGATAATGTAAGATGTACCCCACTAAATCGCCATAAAACATCAATATACCCACATATATAATATTATTGGCCAAGATAACTCACCTCGTAATAGCCTTCCTTAACAAATTCTTTAAAAAACTGCTTAAACTGGATGCACCTGTTAAGCTTCGAACAACATGCGCCGTAATAACTAGATTATTAACTGAGGACTGAGAGAGATGATAGCTATTATAGACCAAATATGTATATAGCAATGTTGCCAAATTTCAATGCAAACAAGTTTATGTCCTTATAGTTTCTGAAAATCTTAATATTTCGGATTTTTGTGAAAGTGTCCAATCACTAGTGACCGGCCAACAACTGTACCTGTTACCCTATAAAGAAAAAAATATAAGTTCTTTGGAACGTTACAAAAGATAGAATAAAACTAAAATCCATTAAAATATGTTAAGTCTTATTAAATATTCAAAGCCATTTTTTAAGAAATGAATAATCAATAAAATATAATTACCATCTTACACTTATAAATTCTAAATTTTTCATTAGGAATTTTAACGGTAGGAATCAAATCCTAGCCCCTTAGCCACCGAGACTTGTATATTTACATATTGACCTGTTAAAAAATATATATTTAGTTTTTTGTTCGGAATTAAATATATTTATAGACGTGAAATACATTTATATTGTTACAATCTTGTCTTTCCTACTAAATTTTGCTTCAGTCCTTAAACGAATGCCCGACCTTCCGCATGGCCGGACCTGAGCAATGTTATAAGTGATAAATTTAATGAGAATTTTTGTCAGTTAACAGGTTGCCAACGTTCGGTTTTGTCATAAAGGTTAAATTAAATTTCTCTGTTCGTGCTCGGGAACTTCAAGAGTTAATACTGCGGCTTAATTTTGATGCAGATTCTTAGAAATAAAACTTTTTAAACTTTTATACAAAGGCGGAGTAAATTTGGCGACAACTAAAAACTGAAGTCGACCTGAAGTTTTGAAGGCTTCAGAGGAAAATATTAAATACTATGTTTATTCTGTCAATTTTTAAGCTTTATGCTTAAGCTTTTTTAAAATATTTAAAACATGTTGGGTAACAAAAAAATAAGCCTGCACAAAGACATGCAAATGTTGGTGTTTTATGTAACTTTATATTGTGTTATTAGCGCAGTGTACCAAAGTTTTAACTTCGAATTCCATCAACATGCATCAATTTTCTTGAAATTTTAACAGTAACTATAGAATAATTTAACAAGCAAATATTACCTTATGTCGACGTTTGCTTTTACCTTTTAGGTGGAATCGATTCTAACTGGGGGGGTTAGAACCTTTGTATTGACAGTAACTTTAAGGATCGATAGAAAAATATATTCTAAGCAAGAAAATAGTCCATAAAATTTTGTTTCCAAAAATCAATACGTTTAAAAAAACAAATATCAAAAAATCCTTTATAAAAAGTATATTTATTTAGGGTGAAATAAAATTACAAAAGCACACATGGAAGGACTCTTAGGCAGCAAATAAAAAATTTCAAAAAAAAAAATATAAATGAAATAAATTTTCATAAACTATTTATCCTTTGTGTGTTGTTAATTAATTGTTAGTTTAAAGTGTGTTCCGCACTACAATGTGCGACAAGTGTTTAATGTCGAACAAGAAAATAAACTGAGAGAGTATTTGCTAATTTGTTCCAAAATGTTTTATGGTCTTCCAGTGGTGGAATTCAAGAAAGTTGCCTATGACATGGCAGTAATAAATAAAATAAAATATCCAATTTCATGAGACGCTAAGAAATCGGCAGGACAAGATTCTCCTGGGGGATGGAGTTTGTCCCTAGCTACTTCGTTCACAAGGGCAAATGTAGAATGGTTTTTGACGATTTGCAAGCAGTGAACAAAAATCCTTACTTTGCAGATGGAACACGAGTATTTAATCTGGACGAAACAGGCACATGCACAATTCAGAAGCCTTAAAAAATAATTGCCCAAAAAGGAGCTCAGCAGATCAGCAAGTGCATTAGTGCTGAGAAGGGTACTAATGTTTCGGGGTACTACAACCTGTTGTTCCGACTCAGTGAGCGTCAACTGTATCCCCCACTATATATATATATATATATATATATATATATATATATATATATATATATATATATATATATCTACGGCATAAAGTGGACTCCGCCCATGTTAAAATTCAGGTTCAATTGAGCTCCGTGGTCAAGTGGATACCGATATACGGAGCTCACTTGACCATTCCATAATATTGGTTCTGTCGATTCGTCAACATGTAGAGTTTAATAATTTATAAAAATTTTTTGGAGCCCGTAAATACCCCTGTATCATAAATGTATATCGTTTAGTTCACGTGTATATATTATAGGGGTCGTACAGATCTTCTTCAATGTATATTTGAACCATACGTTTATCGGTTTAAGTAAGCTCTGAGAGTTTGGCAACTGTGTGATTATACCGTATATTTTCAACATATACCCTGAACGGTTCATATGGGCTCCTTATTTTTATCTACTGTTCGTAGACAGTGTAATCTAATACGCATTACACCGAGTAACAGAGGATATCTTATTACCTGATATAACTACGTACTGAAAGGTAACTGGTTCTTTAAAAACAGGTATATAGATACAAAAGGATTTGGGCTTATTATTTAATGTAATATTCGGTTGCATAGGAAATTTTATTTTGTCTGCATTTTTAAAAATGTTGTTCTTGTATTTAATATAATTTTATTAGTTCAATGCCAAACTCGATGTTTTTTTTAATTACAAAAATTTCGTAATATATTTTGTTTACGTGAGTATGTCTTTGTACGTTTTATGTAAGCATCCGATTAATAAAAACTAATTTTATTTCATCCAATCTTCTGCGATATCTTGTATAAAGCTTTTTTATTATTTTAGTTCTGGTCTTATTTATGTACAACATATGATATCTCGATAAAAGTTTATCTCAAAATAAATATGTCTAACATAATAATATAATAATTTTTCTAACAAGGTATATTCGGCAGCAGATGCATATAGTGCAAGCGTCTATGTTTTAAGGGCGGAAGGATGTGCACCTCATTTTTAGCTGACAAGCTTGCGAACAATATTATTTCTGGTCCTCAATTTACCTTTTAGTTTTAAACAATAATCTGTGACTGACCCCGTGCGATACAAACTATTTTCAAGGAATTTATAGGGAGTCTACGTTCAACAATTTCATGACATTATTGGATGTTCAGTTTTATGAAGGCGTCTATGTTAGGGAAATTGAAGGAACACACACGAGCTTTTTAGGGGTTTTGGCTAAAAATTGATTCATAGTTTATTTTTATTGTGCAATAATAGGTGTATCGTCTATATAATAGAAGTCTTAGTATCTACCGGTATGGATCATTCGTTTGTGTAAATGTTATACAGTGTAGGTGCCTTTATGCTACCCCAAGCGAGACCGTTCTTCATCTGCTATTTTTACCATTGAGTGATATAAAAAATATTCTCTTGTGTAGGCATACGCAGAAATTATAAGTGAGTTTGTTATCTAAGGGGATACCATATAGTTTTTCAAAAAATATTCTGTAAGTTAAGGTGTCGTAAGCGGCATTTAGATTGAAAAATACCACCACTGATACCCGATATTTTTCGTACCCATCTTTGATTTAGTAATTGTGATGTACATCACTGAATAGCTGACAAAATAAAGATATTGGCCGATAGTTTTTGTGGTCGTTGGAGTTTTTGCCAGGTTTAAGCAAGGTAACAACTTTGGCATGTCTCTAGACTTTGGGTATCTCCTAATTTGAATACAGTTGTTCATCATCTGGATAAGCCATTGTAGTGTTTTTGGTCCAGATGTCGTAATAAGCTTTGTGCTCAGGTCCTCAATGTCGGTATTTGTATTATTTTTCATTAAATATATAGATGGTGGATCCAAGCTCAAAATCGTTAAAAGGTTCTCTCAGCTGACTGGTTTTGTCCTTTCTTACTTTGAGTTATTCTTTGCTTTTTTTCCGATAGAAATAATATGTCTATATCTATAATGTGGTTTTCAGCGATCAGCTATATACCAAATACCCTAGGTTAGGCCCTATATGTGTTTCTTGTACTAGAAATTAGTCAGATTCGTGTTTAGCTCATATGTCTGATAAGTTTAAGTAAAGTAAACTTTCTTGATTTTTAGATTTACCCCCTTAACAGTTATAGATATATGTTATTAGAATAGTTGGTTCTAAAAAGGACCAATTTGACAAAATCATATTAAGGGGGTGACTGAAGAATTAGCCGATTAATTAATTAATCATTACCCGGGGTATGCCCGATTGCGGTGGTCTTATTAGTACTTCAATCTACCTAAAGGCTCGTTTTTTAAACCCCATAAGTAATGCGTAATCTTTTACTTTTTATTAAAAATTTAAATTTTACATGCCGTGTATTACTTTTTGAAGATATGTCGAATCAGATTTGTATAGTAATAATTTTAAGTTCTAAAGAGCCTCTTTGTGGAAAATAAATAAGTTTGTGATATCTGTCACAACTCATATATAGATAATAAAAAAATAAACAGTTAAAATAATTGTAAACAATCTTAACTACATACATCGGCGCCACTGTTCAGGTGATGGGTTTATCACAAATATCAAAGGTTACATTTTAATTCAATGTTCTACTTACGTATCTTCAATATTAAAAAAGTAGAAAAAGACATGTTTATGCTTTTATTTTTTTAAATCTATTCTATTTTCTTTCTAGAGTTCCGTCTTTTTTGAACGATCTGTGTTCTTTTTTGAATTGGGCACTTGTCCAAAGCTATGACAAATACTCTGTCCTCTGCTATTCTACATTAATATTAAATTCATTATTTTCTCTAAACACTCTGTCCTCTGATATTCTACATTAATATGACTGATTTATTTTATCTTTCTTGCAACTATTTTAATGTTTATCCTGTGTATCTTCTTCTTCTTCTACTTTTTCTTTTTATATAGACATAACTCTGTCTGTTTTTCAATGTGCCTCCAGTAAGTTGCCTTTCCATTGTTTTCGTGGTCGTCCTACTGATCGTCTTCTTATGGGTTAACCGTCTCTTGCCGTCTTTATTGTTTTATTTGTTGTCATTCGGCTTATACGATCGTTTCATTCTACTCTTCCATTTCTTGATGTTCTTCACCTTGCGTCTACGTCGTATATCTGTACTTCTAGCTCTGTCCCATAGTGTCTTACCATCAATTTTTCTAAGTGTTTTCATCTCTGCTGTTTCATATCTTTTTGGTCATCTCTGTGTCAGATCTTGTTTCTGCCGCGTATGTCATTATTGGTCTGATGACTGTTTTGTAAATTCTGCCTTTCGTTTCTTTTCCGATATTTTTATTTCTTCATAATGTTTCATTTAGGCAGCCTGTGGCTCTGTTTGCTCTATTCACTGGGTCTTCCACTTTAGTTTCGAGCTTTCCGTAGCTAGATAATGTGATGCCTAGATATTTAAGCTCTAACACTTGTTCTATTATATGACCTTCCAGCTCCAATTAACATCTTAGTAAATTTGCTCTTGTAACCATGCATTTTGTCTCTTTTGGGGAAATTAACATGTTAAATTTTCTGGCGGTTATATGAAATTGGTGCAGCATACGTTGTAAATCATTTTCACTGTGAAGGAGTAGTATTGCGTCGTCTGCACAGCAGATTATTTTAATTTGTTTTTCTTCCATTTGGTATCCCTTTTTAATTCTTATTTTTTATTATTTCATCCATAATCAGGTTGAATAATCGAGGACTCAGGTAATATCCCTGTCTTATCCCATTGTCACCTTTAATAGGGTCGGTTAGTTCTTCTTCTACTTTTACTTTTATTGTGTTGTTTTGGTATATATTTTCGATCGTTTTGATTTTTCCTAGAGGTATCTCTCTTGCGTACAATAAGGGGATATCGTTTTTTTAATTTGTGTATCTTCTGTTTATCATTATTTCTTTTGTGTACTAAAAATTAAATTTTGGTTATTATTTCTTAAGATTCTCTTAACGTGTTTATTAATTGTCTTGTTTCATGTGTATCAAGATATGTGTGTCATGATAGATTGTAATGCATATTTCATTTAATGTAATTAAAGTGCTCTTTGTGTTTGCCAATTACTTTCTCACTTCCTCAGCGATAGGTCTTTTTTTCCTCATCAATAACCTTATCCTCGCTCAATACAGCTATTTTAACCCTCTATAGCCCCGTGTGTACTCAAGGCAACAAAGGAGTTTTTGATGCAGAAAACTTTTTTAAAACAATTTACGACTCTAGTATGCCCTCTGTTAATTTCAGGCAACATTTGGTTATACATTTTAATACACTCGATGAACCTATGACAAAACCTATATGGAAATGTTTAACAGTATGTCAAATGGACATGACTGCCTTATTAGTTTGTATTTTCGATCGTGATTTATTGTTATAAATTGTGTACAATATATTTTAAAATACATACAGAGGCATTATATCAGCATTTAGATATTGATTACCGTTGACATTTGTTTATTTTATTGTGTTGTTTCAGTACTGTGATAAAAAACAGGTATGTTGCTTAGATAATAAGAAAGTGATAATGAATTTTCGAGGTACTCAGATATCAATCGATCCAGGATCAAATAAAATGGAAAATGAAGATGATTTGTACGAAGCAAATTTAGACCAGGATACCAATTTAGATTTGGACCAAGATGAAGATGAGGGCGATACCGATAAAACAGAAAAACACACTGAACAAAATGTGCTCAAAAGGTCAAAAATGATCGTAAAAAACATTCAGTGGAAGAGTGGTTTCCGAACAGTATTTCCAATTCCAGAATGGAAAGGTAATTCACCAACATGCAAATTATTAGAACCGGAATCCCCTCTACATTATTTTAAAAAGATGATATCTACCAATATGCTGGAAAACATAGTAGAACAAAGTAATTTGTATGCACTGCAAAAGAATATAAATAAACCATTGAATATGACACTAGCAGAATTAAACCAATTTATTGGATATGTTCTACTGATGTCAATATATGGCTTGCCAAGGATAAGTTATACAAAATTAGACCATTCATCAACGGTCTATTTTAAAATTTTCAAAGTATTCCAATGAGTGAAAAATTGTGTATTGATGAACAAATGATACCATTCAAAGAGGCACATTCTTTAAAACAATATATGAAGAACAAACCCAAAAAATGGGGATACAAGGCATTTGTTTTGTGTGATAGCAACGGTATTGTTTATAACTGGGAATTATATACAGGAACTGTTAAACATCCTCTTCATTTGCCTAATGTAGACACCAGCGGTAATGTAGTAATAAGATTGTGTGAGATAGTCAAACCAAACAAATACTATAAAGTATATTTTGACAACTGGTTCAATAGCATTCAGTTGCAGATTGAAATGGAAAAACGTGAACTGCAATGTTTGGGAACTGTTCTTCCAAACAGATTGCCTTATTGCCATTTTTCTGATGACAAGAATATAAAGAAACAGAGCAGAGGTACTGTAGAAGAAAAGCACGCTACAGTAGATGGCATAAGACAAACAGCGTTAAAGTGGTACGATAATAAACCGGTTCATTTGCTTAGTACATTTGTTGGTTCTGAGCCTACTTCGTTAGTCAAGATGTGGAATAAGAAACAAAAATCAAGAATTATTGTATGCTGTCCAAATTCAGTGCAATTTTATAATAAATTTATTGGAGGTGTCGATCTTATGGATTCACTAATTGCTTTTTACCGAACAGACATAAGATCTAAAAAGTGTTATCTAAAAATATTTTTTCACCTTCTGGATTTAGCTGTTGTTAACAGCTGGTTGTTGCATCCTCGTGATTGTGATTACCCTTGCTGTCGTGATTGTAATTACTTTGAAATTAAAAAGAAGTTGCCTTTGTTACAGTTTAAGTACCACTTATGTAGCGTACTGTTAGCAAGCAATGACCAGATCAAAAACAAAGGACGTCCCAGGCTCAGTGAAATTGAGAACGAAATTGTAAAAAAACAGAGGAGAGAATCTACTGCTATTGTCCTACCAAAGGAAGTTAGGCTTGACCAAACCCTTCACTGGCCAGTAATTTCTGAAAAAAAGGGAAGATGCGAAAAACCAGGATGCTGTAATACTTCTAAAGTAATGTGCGATAAATGTAAAGTTGCTTTATGTTTTACAACTACAAATATTTGTTTTTTTGAATTGCATAATAAATAAGTATAAAACTTAATTCGTTAGTTTTTGGTAAACACTCCCAAAACTCTCCCCAAACAAAATTTAAAAAATCTAAAAAAATTAATAGTTGTTGTAAATGGATATTTGAGCACATATACAAATTAAAACATTTTATAAACAAAAAAGTTTACAAAAAAGTCGGGCAATAGAGGGCTAAGATATTTATATTTCACTATATGCTCTATCATTTGGTTTTCATTTCAAATTTGCACCTATGACGAAATTTATAATATCTAATATCTGGTGCTTTCATATGAAACTGGAATAAAACACTTGTTAGATAATATTTATTTGTTTTGAGTACACTTTTTTTAGAACCTAGTATATAAAAAAATAAATATTTGTCTGTCAACAAATTTCTATATAAAAGTACGAGGCACTATTCTCATGCTGTGAGCTTTGCTGCTCTGTTACTTTTATAACGCTTAAGCTATTTTTAATTTATTTTCAATATTTTTGAGGTGTGTTTCCTTAAATGAAATTAAATGAAATTTACATTAATTTGATAGTTTCCATTTTATTAGTGCTGGTGGTATATGACTAGCATCTGTTGGTACTATATATCAATTTCAACATGTGGAAGTGAGAGCACTCTCTTGTTAGTAATTTCAGTGTAAATTTTGACCAAACCAGAAATAACCCATAATATTCTCCCCGTGTGATCTTAGTATTTCCGTTGAATAAATAGTATAGGGTATCCAATATTTCAATCAACGGTATGTCAGAGTGGTTTTTATTAATTTTTATATATATTTGCAAAATAAAAAAGAAAGTTCAGTACAGGCAGTTAAACAGCTGATCTGTCAATTTAGAAGTAAGAGCAAGTACCAACTTGCTGAAAAGTATACCCATACACAAAAGTGATGATAAAATGTACTGCACAAACTGTAGCGGTAAAAGCTATATATAAGCTATATATTAATAATTAGGATATACAGTATTTTTTCTAATACACCTGGAACGATTGAGTGAATAGGTGAACTATCAAATAGGAGACCATTAGTGTGGAATTAGAACAACTTAATAAATCGTTGATCAATTATTCACTATTAGGCAGTTAAAACATTAAACATTAAACTAGTTATTTATAGATTTTAAACAAACACATGATATAATCATAAGAATGAAACCATAGAATACTAATGCCGAACAAGGCTTACCTAAGAAATTAATTTTAACAAGGAGTAATCTACAAGTAAAATAAATATGCTTTTACAGAAAACTGGACAAAGTGCTTTAAAAAGGTGAATGAATTAGCGTAGGTAACAGCTGTTTTGAAACCTAAATATTATGAGAACAATTGGGGATATTATATTACATAAACTAAACCGCTTGTCTACAAAAATTATCAGGAAAATTTGATACGACAGGACAGACTAATGACTTTACAACTAATTGCCACATAAATATCACTTTACACAAATAGGATGATTTTGTATAATATAAGACAATTCATATATTATAAATTATACCTATATAGATACAAATAGTAAAATAAAATTATTATACACTATAGTAAATACTTATTTAGATAAACGTAAAATATTCCACAGAACGTTAAAAATAAATGTTATAAATAAAGGTGCTTTTCAATTCGCGGTAAAAGATTTGATAGAGTTCAGCACACAAGATAAATTCGTAACAAAATTCATATACCAGTAAACGGTACTCGATACAGCAGCAAAGTAATTTTGGCAATAAATATGTAGGTTGTACTTTATCCCATTGGAATCATAGCACCCGCTATGGAAAATGGTGTCTTCTTTGACATACAGCAACCACAAATGTGAAATCAGGAAAGATTAATGTGAAGTTAGGAACATTATATACTTAATGAAAAATGTTATGGGAAATGAAATGGGAATAAAAAAACATTAAGCTAGTTATTTATAGATTTTAAACAAACATATGATATAATTATAAGATTGTAACTAAAATGCTATGGAAGAACTAGGCATACCTAAGGAAATAACTGTCAACTTACTTTCAAATGTACAGTTACCTCAAACAGGAAGATGCCGTATCTCCAATCGTGTTTACGATCGTTTTGGAAAGCATCGCCCTGAAAGCTAATACAGAAAATCTCACAGTTTAATAATCAAGGTCTTCAGATTATACGGACTTTCGAGGATGAGTTTAATATAGTAGCGAGTATAATTATTAGTAACAAAAAAACATTAATACATTCAATAGAAAAAGCGCAGAAAAGGGTCCTCCAAATCAACGATAATAAAAAAAATATATGGCTATCATAAGAAGAGCACTACGAAACAGAATAGGACATAATATTTTAATAGACCAGTACAACTTTAAAATGGTTCATCAGCCTAAATAGTTGGGATTTAAGAGCACTTTTAACAAAAACACTACAAAAGAGAATAACAGAATACAAGCTGGCAATGCTAAGTTTTAAGCAAAAAAATTAAATCCAATCTTTATTTTCCTGTTTGACCTTAGCATTAGTTCCCGGTCGTAAAACATTTCTGGGGCTTTTCTTGTGAGTTTTACTTACATTGTTTTTTTATATCCTGATTTTAGTAGTTTGTATTACACTTCTGGATTTAAATTTTCAAACCTTTCAAAATTATATGGGTCTATTGTTACGTTATATGCCCTATTCTACATCGTCTCTTTTGTCTTTTAATGAAC
This sequence comes from Diabrotica undecimpunctata, assembly GCF_040954645.1. NCBI lineage: Eukaryota > Metazoa > Arthropoda > Insecta > Coleoptera > Chrysomelidae > Diabrotica > Diabrotica undecimpunctata. The sequence continues at coordinate 36,081,075 of NC_092807.1, read as the reverse complement.
ATTTATCTGGTTTTCTCGTTACTGACTATTATACCGTTTTTTTTTGCTGGTATGTAATAGCATTACTCAATAGTATTCTAATATTTAATCGATGGATTAAATCCGGATAGCGGATAGATAATCTTTACTTTTTTGGAGAAATTATATTCTAACACACAAAAAACCTATTAAATTGCCAAAACCTTCCTTGGCTATTATATATAATCGTCTGGCTGGTCGTTGGATAATAGAAAGCATGAATGTAGCAGTTTTAATGGCTTGCTAAAATCGGGAAGCAGAGATATCAGTACCAAGTTAATAACTCTTGGAATTGTTGCTTGACCGGCAAAATATTAAATACCAGAAGGTATAACGATAGCAGTCTCACTGCGACCTCGATGGAGAAGGCAAAGCGAAACAACTTCATTATTATTAAACAACATTATATTTTCTAGTAAAATCATCACGATTTTACAGTAAGACAAATTTTCTAATGTTGGTAATCAAAAGATCATGTACGTACCACTGGATTCCCTATTTCGGTATCCAGCAAACTCCTTGTAATAACGATACAGGAAACAAAACACCAGAGATATAAATAAATAAACCAGAGATCTAATAAAATACAGATTCTCGATTCAAATAAATCAAAAATGAACGAACAGCTTACCAAAATAGAAATAACGTCCTTTTAACACGTAATCCATTAACGGTCAATTAACAAATCAGCTCCTAGAATGATGCTTATGATATAGATTTCATAGGAAACTCTCTCCCGTTCCTAAACGACATCTTCAACAAAGTCCAGAGAGCATGAAAAAAGTTTTACTTAAAATCAACGAGGTGAAAACCAAATACAAGCAAATACACAGAAGAGACCAATTCAATGAATTTAGATAAAACATTAAAGTCAACAACTACGTTTTTTAAAGTATGGAAGACTTTAAATATATTGGATCAATAATCACAGTTAATAATAAAGCCACTGAAGAAATAAAGAACAACTTCAGACCTATTTTAATATAGTGATGCGAATTATGAAGAATGACTAAAACAAATAAGGTTTTATTACTATACTGCTACAAATCCGTATAGATTAGGAACAGATACTGAATGAAGAAAGCTCTTATAAGTCCAGGAGAATTAATTTTATTGACTAAGTTAGATCGGACACAAAATCGGATATCTCAAAAAATTAATATTTCATTTGATTGCAGATTCATAGAAGACCGATCAACGTGGAGAAAAGTTGTAGTTAGCGAAGACTCACCCAGTGTTGTAGCGCTATGTAATGATGACGATAAAAAGAAAGGGCAAATAAAAAAGCAACAAAAATGAACCAATGGTGCAGAGCTGCTTAAAAATCTTGATTGGAAATAATTAATAATGTATATGTATAGGTCATTTCCAGAGCCAATGTGCTAATTGTGCGTAAAATAAAACTTTTTAGACTAAATCTGCTACAGGATTGTGTGACCCAAATACATCCATAGCTAAAAACTATCGATGTTTGTATGAAAGATGAAAATTTCATTTTTAAATGCTAATTACAATAAAATGGTAAATTTATCGCTACGGGACATACCGATGTCGCGGTGTCTACCCGCGAATTTTATTAATCTCTTTTAAAAGAATATTGGCACGTACACATAATCACATAATTGTAGACGGTATCTTGTACATAAATACTAAGAAGGTTGTCGTTGTTATCTAAGACTAAGTTTGACAATTTACAGGAGAACCATGTTGGAGTACTATTACTCAGGACTCCCACATGAAGAACATTTAGCTGATAGTTGTGCTCCTAAAGCGCATAAGAGTGTTATAGCTCACAAAACGGGTTCAATTACATTGCAATTTTTTAAAGTTTTTGTGATAAAATGAAGTGATTGATTGTTGTTTTGAAAAAGCAAGTTGTTTTTTTATTTTTGTATTCCTATCATTATATAAATGTACCTGATATTGTAAAACCAACAACATTTTTCATAATCTAGTCTGAAATGGGCTTTCTCTTACTGATAACTATCAAAAGTTTTATTAACTTCTCGTTAATATAATTATGTAGGTATTTAGATTTTTATCTTGTTCTTACTATAGTGCTAAAACACAAATGTAGTCATAGTCTACTGTATTTTTTTCGTAGGTTTCATAGTTTTTAACTGTGTGATAGCCTATGTGTCTATAATAACTTACGCATAGAAAATAATAGAATTTTGTACCTCATAATTTATGTTTATTATCCTTTGTTTTTTTTGGAACATCTAAAAGTATAGCAATACATTTTAATTATTAAACAAAAGAGAAAATAAAAACACTTTTTGTGGTGTGCCACTTAACCTTACACAAAATCGTACACAAATAGTCAAATGGTAGTAAAAGTTTCCGATATAGGCAGACGGCAGAGGCATCGCCGCGCACGATGTCCATACTATGACATGTTTTTCATACGGTTTTCGGATCGATTTTTTCAAAACATCAAATATAATCTATTTTTGCCTTTCTTTATTTAGGCTAACCGCTACTGTTTTTTTCTTCAGCATTTCTTCTTAATCTAGATTAATGTTATATTTACAATTCTTTCTGAAACGAGCTATAATTTTTCTCAAATATCCATATTGTTTGGTTAAGGCGCCTTACGGTTTAGCATGCTGTGTCAGATGCTCTTTAAAGTCTCTTTCAATATTAATATCGTTTGAGAAATTTTTCCCAGATACTTATATTTCGTTAGCTAATCTACCATTTGAAGTTCAATTTTCTTTTAATATTAGTTTAAATGGTCCAGTAGTGTATTCGAACAGTTCAGTTATAAGCAAAATTAGGTGTTGTTGTACACCTAATTCTTTTAGTATCAGTCATAAGTGTATCCATTTGGCTCTGTCGAACGCTTTACGATAATCTATAAAACAAATCTATAGTGGGATATTAAATTCCCTAGACTTTTATACTTTTTTTGGACTTTTATAATAATATCTTTAAAATTAAATGTTTAGTGAAAATCTCTACGCGACTTTAATGCATTAAATATTTTAATTAAAAATCGACATACCTATTGAAATTAGACAGTAAAAAATTATGTCATTAAAGATTGATTTATAAATTATTGTAGTTTAAATTCAACTACGATATGAAACAAATATTGTATGTCATAATCTACAGTAATCGAAAAATTACAAAGACCTTCCTGTTGTACAGTTTTCTTGAATTAATAGGGTAACAAACATTATAATCCTACCGAAGGGGCTTCTACTTTCATAAACTGTTACACGATTACTCTATCCGATGTACGTACATTTATGGACTAAATGTTTCAGTGCCAATGCATTTTAACAAAAAATACTAATTAATAAAAATGGAAACTTAACTTTTCCAAGTTTATAATAGACACTTTATTTTTGAAAATATATAAAGCAAGTAATATAAATTACCGTCTTGTTTATTAAAACTAAAAAGTAAACTAAAGTTATGTGTCGGTTAACAATTTATATTTAACTTCATTAGCCAAATAATCCTGAAATTCCTCCATGACTAAATTGATGGATATTTAAATAAATTTCAAGTTCCAAAGTGTACCTGCTGTAAAATTTGAAAATCTACTACTAATACAATTATTGGCAACATCGCAGGAGTTTAGAAATGTACACAGAATGGTAAATACGGATCCCATAAATGGTTTATCCTTTTGTGGAGTCCACTTAATCCTACATGTTGGTCGGAGTCTACATAAAGCGCTACTCAGATAATAGTATACACGGTGTATATTTTACTGGAGTTAGTATAATACCGTTTTAGAACGGAGCTTACATTAACCGCTAGATGTATATATATATATATATATATATATATATATATATATATATATATATATTATATATATTTGCTAAATCTCAGAACATTGTATCCAACAATCACAACATATATTATCATTCACTACCTTTTATATCATCATTAACACCTAAATTAATACAAACACTAAAGGTTATTGACAATATAAAAATAGCAAGACAGAACATCAAAACCATTTCATCTTTATATTTCAAAACTAAGTATCCTATAGACAAATTAGATAAATCAAATGTAGTATATAGCATTAGTTGTACTCATGTTGTACTTGTACAGTTGTACTTGTGCATTTCCCACAAAAATGATTGTAGAATTAAAAAATCATCTTTTTGCTTTAGCAGAGCATGTAATCGACAAAAACCATATTATGGATTTTGAAAATATTAAAATTTTGTGTAATCAAAGTAATAAATTCAAAAGGACTTTTTTAGAAATGGTTTGTATTAGCAGAAGTGATAATAATTCAAACAAAAGACCAGAAATTTAAAATCTAAGCAAAATTTATAATTATTATTGAAGTTATACTTCTATACGCGCGCTCCACGTTGGAAATTTGTGTGGGAGTGAATCTGTGAAACCAATATGTAAGATAATGAGTAAGAGAGAGACAGAAGATATATTTTCTCTCTCTTCCTCTCTCGAATATAAAAATGTTCCTTTTGTATATATAATTTAATATTATACATATTATATAAAGATATATATACCTATAATATTATACATATAATAAAATATTTATTAATATTATTATTTCTGTGAAATGTTTTGTGTTATTTACTAAATGTTCATAATTATATTATTCTTTTGTATTTCAAAATAATAATCTCAATAAATCACTGTATGATCCAGAACTGTCAATTTTGAAATACATTTTTGTGTTATGTCCTCGGTAGTGTAGTAGTCAGTATCCCCGCCCGTCACGCGGGAGACCGGGGTTCGATTCCCAGTCGGGGAGGACTTATTTATTAATGTTATTACATTATTGTCATTTTTAAATACTTATGGATATTGCATTTTAATTTGTATTGGATTATTATATATGGAATTATGTTGCACTGTATTGTAGTATATTTTTTATGTATATTATTGTCATTTTTAAATACTTATAAATATTGCAGTTTAATTTATATTGTATTATTATATTAATAACAAAATAAACAATGAATTTTACTGCAGAGTATGTGTAAAAAATTTTGCATTCAACTCCTTTCATACATATATGAAAATAAAAATATACATTTTCATCAAAATATTGATTCAATCCTTCATTGTTAGTAAGTTGTTATTAATTCTGTTTCTCTATCTGCTATGTCTTACCTATAAAATTATATATGTAATGATTGTGCAGATTGATTCCCAAATAAATTTGTAACGGCGAATGCGTGTATAGAAGTGTAACTTCCACCGGCAGTCCCACTGGACTGCCACACCCGTTTTTTTTTTCTCTATAGTTTATTTATAAAACCAGTAAAATATCACATTTTTATTTAATTTTCCATATACTTGTTACATTTTTGTTTTTGATACAAGTTTTAATCGGAGTTTCCTAGATGTCAATTTAAAGAAACTTTTTGAAATGTTTTTAAACAATGGCTACCCAAAACATATATTAAAAAAACTTATTTATAACACTAACTTTTACAATAGAGCTTTAATAAATAATCCACAACCAGTTTCATATAAAAAAATACCTTTCATAAAAAATTTAACAGACCAAATTGTCCCACTTTTCAAAACATTTCCGAACATTAAATTAATTAAATACAATCCACTTCTAAATTTAAGGTTATTCTCAAAAATAAAAGTTAAAATTTCAAATTCATTAATGAGTAATATAATTTATAAAATAAATTGCAGTCAATGTCAAAGTTGTTATATTGATCAAAGTCAACAGTGGCTTAAACAACGTGTCACTCAACACAAAAGTGACTGTAACATCCGAAAAAACTCTTGTGCCTTAGTGGACCATTACTTGAAGACAGGACATAACTTTAACTTTTATAATGTAAAAATCTTGGAACAAGTTGATAATTATAAAAATCGGCTTTTCCTTGAAATGGTACACATTAATAAAACTCCTGAATCTATCAATTATAAGACAGACAGCAAACCTTTTAAGTAATATCTACTGCAACATACTAAACAATATATAATATGATAGATCTTAACATTTAAACACAAACTTAGTAATTCTCTAGTAACTGTACCTATAATTTTATTACATTTCTAAATATCAGTATTGCAATAACTGACTACATACCATCAATTACATTTTATAGATCAATTTATCGTGTTTCTGATTCTTTCTCAATTCTGTACTATTAATTCCATCTGTCCACTTTATAATATGGACAATAGTGTCATAGTAATTGTTTATTTTAACCGACTCACTAAAAATTGTACAATAGGAATTCACTCTATAAAATATTACGGTTACCATAACTCCTAAATAAAATCAAACAAATATGTCATTTATTTAGATATGCTAAACAAATTTAAATTTTTATTCTTATAGTTGTAAGTATTAAAATATTCACTTTGTTTACATATAATAATTAATTATTCTAATAAATTTACAGTTTTCTCCTGAAGAAGTCACAAAATCGTGACGAAATATTGAGACTGAACAGAGTTTTATTTCCTGACCGATTGCTGATACTATAAATCAATATATATATATATATATATATATATATATATATATATATATATATATATATATATATATACATATATATATATATATATATATATATATATATATATATATATATATATATATGTATATATATATATATATATGATACTATAAATCAATATATATATATATATATATATATATATACATATATATATATATATATATATATATATATATATATATATATGTATATATATATATATATATATATAAATATATATTTATATATATATATATATATATATATATATATATATTACTCAAAAACTCAAAAGGTAATAAGTTTTGTGCAAGTATAAACTTAATTTACTAATATGTCACCACTTCTGTAACAAAACGTAGCTCCAAATTCTAATTTAGTAGATTCTGCCACTCAGCGCTACATCATTTTTTGAAAGCACGTTTACGGAATATGGCGGAGTAAATTCGGAGAGGCACGTTTAAACGGAATGGACTTGTCAAGTTTAGAAAGACTTTTTATTCTCCAGTTGTCTGTAATTGGCTGAGAAAGGAATTCTGAAGTATTGCCGATTCTGGGCAAAGTATTGCGGGTTTTTGTCTCAGTTATTTTTATTCGCATTGTTGTTTCCTCCAATAAAAAATTTATTTTCGGAAGCTTGAATTCTTTGGTTCCAAACTGATTTTAAAAGTGCAATTTTAATAAAAATAGTGTTTTTTGTGTCTTTGATTTCTAGTTAATTAAAACAATGAAATTTACTTAAAAACTATTACTTCAGGACTCGATCCTTTGAGATAATAGTTGTATTGTAATGTATTTTATTATTTCTAATAGTTGAAACTCTTCAGGTAAGTTTTTTGACAATCTAATATTTGGGAATAAGGACAAAATAATTAAAAAATAAAAAATGGTTTAGCGAATACTGCAGATAAACCGTAGATAAAAGACACGATGGAGGACAAAGCATGGTTAAAAATCTTAAGTAATAAAAGTAAAGAAATTACCAACTAAGAGATGAAATTCTAAAAGGTTTGAGGATAAAATCGGCAATTCAAATAATGTAATTGTATGAAATGTAAAAACGCTATATAAACAAAAACGTAACAAACTTTTATATGAGACAAAAAGGAATAGAGAGCAGTATACAGTGCTAGATAAAAGTCTCCTCTCCTTTGTATTTTATAAAGGGTTATACTTACAATAATGAAATTTAGAAGGAAAAAATAAACGGACATAGGATTGTCAACTAGTCATAACAGATGACGCAATCGTCATGGACGATGTTACAGAGCTACTGTGACCCATAATTTTAAATGGAACCTTATGGCAAGAGATATCTTGTTTAAAAGGTATTGAACATGTAACGATGTGCTGAACGTCATACAGCAACAGCGTTCAACAGTTCGAACCGTGGAAGTGTCGATAATCACGCATCCATTTCCACGACAAGACGACGAGGTGGGGTCCGAAGCGGCTATTTAAAGCGAGCGGCTGGCGGAGTTAACTGAGTCTAACTGAGCTAACGCTCTACGCTCTTTGGCTCGCTAGTGCATTGAATCTGCGAGCCAACCCGGACAGAAAGACTTCCGCAGTGAGGATTATGCTCTGTCCTTAATTAAGCAGAACTCGTGGGTATAGTGGATTGAACGTTACCGTCAACTCTGACTCAGAGTATAACGTGGATCTGCACAATCGAATATTTTAATTGTGAGAGCGTTTGGCGCTTCCGCTGGACTGGGGTGGAAGCGAGTATAAGTCTGCGTGCGATCGAATTCGCGTATTTCATTTTCTGTTAGTAATAATAATTTTTCTTTTGCAGATGTCCGCCGGGGAATTCACTCTCATACGTTAAAATTAATAGATTTATTTTTATTTCACCCTGTGTTTTACTGAGTCTGTCACCTCGAAAGAGCTACCCGTCACAAACATACCTATTCAATCACTATTTTGGCTTGTGTTTAAGCTGATTTTAATCAATAAATTAAATAAATACTAAATTATAGTTCCGCATTTAATTATTAAAGATTTAAACCCCCGCCTCTGGATATTTGTCACAAAAGTTGACGTGTTTTATTTCTCTAGTTGTTTTTACTTTGCTCAGGTTTTTGCAAAAGTATAGCTTGAATATTTAGTCTACTTATTTATTGAGACTTGTTAATGTTTACATAGGCAGACTGGTGCGTACTTTAGTCGACAAAGTAGCAGCTGTCTTAATAATTGGTGAATGTAGAAACAATTTCAATGTAGCGAAACGTCTTTTTATTGAGAGTTACTCCGATCATCCTATATCGAGAACAAATTTGAGGAAGCGCCTTTGGAGTTTAAAAAAAAACAGGTAGTGTTCAAGATTCCAAACAATCTGATCAACCAATAAATAGTAATGACAAAAAATTGACATATTTGCAGAAATAGTAGTGAACCCTACTTCTTCTACAACTTAAGTTGCGTCTATCTGAGGAATCAGTTAAAGGACAGTACACCGAGTTTGGCTAAAAACAAATTTCATCAACACAAATTTAAAATTCTGCACCAACGTTTAGATGATAACTCCAACCGAACATTATAATTCTGTGAAAAATGTCCAATTAAATTATCCAACAGTAAGAATACATTAAAATAATTAGTTTTAGTGACGAAAGTATCCTTTCTTTCTATGAAAAGATTAACAGACACATGAGAGGTATTGAAATATTACAAATCCTCAGGTCTTTCGTTACAAACATACGCAATTTCCAGAAAAAGTAAATGCTTGGGCAAATAATTTCGGCTAAATTAACCGGTGACGTGTATCTAGAGATGTTACACGACGCAATTCAGCCGTTAATTCTTAAAATTCTGGAAGGCAATGACTGTATCGTCAGTATAACGGATGTTATTTATATTTTCACCATTTATCTTGATCCCTTCTGTACAGTTTTCAAGTGCTTGCGTAACTAACTCTTCGGAATATATATTAAATATTAATGGTGAAAGTACACAGCCCTGTCTCACTCCTGTATTTATCTGTTGCGCATCCGTGCTATTTTTATCTAATGTTACCACAGCCTGTTGGTTCCAATAGAGATTTCTCACTATGTTAATGTCATTTTTGTCGAGTCCTTTTCTCTTTAGACATTCCATGAGAATGTTATGTTTAACTTAAACATAACAGATTAAGATGCCTACGTCCGTTTATTTCCTTCCTCCAAATTTTACTATTATAAGTATATCCGTTCAAAAGATACGAGTGGGGAGGAGGCTTATGGCTACCACTGTAGAACAAAACAAAAGTACTATAGAAGCAAATACACAGAGATATAGAGAAACTAAGTAGGTAACATCATCAGTATTTTAAGAGACTTTTTCATAAGGAACGGGAAAAAAACGATGTGTCAAGTATAATTAAAGGCGCCTAGCATATTAATGACCAGACTTAAACAGTGGAAGTCGTTTCTGGCAAATTAATATAACAAGTAATAGGAAATAATAAGAATATTTAAAGTCGTAAGGTCTACGTCTGTTTCGGTCCATGCGTAATCTTTTATTTTTCACCTACCTTATCTTGTAACTTATCATGATAAACATACAAATAGTGATGGAGATTCAATCTAAAACAACATTACTTTCGTGTTAAAGATCATGCTAAACATCATCTTATCAGCGAACTTTTTAACCATGCATTTCAAAAGATTATGACCAGACCAAGACTTCACAAATTTCCTTCAATTTTTTTGGAAAATTTATTGTTAAAAGATATTATTTATGACTATAATACATACATATTTAAATTCAATATCATTTTACGACCTTTTTTACTAATAATATTAAGAAAAAAGTAAAATTCTGCAAAATAAATGTTTATTTTAAATTGTTTAAACAAATTACTTTCATATATACCTGATAATTACATTTCTATAATCTTTACAACGAGGTACCAAAAAAGCAACATTAATTTTCTTTGCTTAGAACCGGAGATATTGTGACTCTTATAAATTTGAAGTTGTGAATTCAGTTGTTCAATAGTAAAATTAAGGCTGCAAATCGCTTCCATTCATCTTCTGAGCAATATGGACGGCTCATTTTTAAAGAAAATTTAGGTTTAACAAATTTAAAAATTTACAGAAAACCAATTATGGAAGATGTTAGGTACAAGATCATCTTCTTGTATACTATTTACCTGGTACATCATCATCATTCTCTCTGCCTTAATCCCTAGGCGGGGTCGGCTTGCTTAATTACATTTCTCCATAATTGTTTATTTTAGGTCATATCAATGTTATTAAGAAGAATAATTATTAATAAGAAGTACATTTACTGTATGTAGACCTACGAAAGGCTTATGATAGCGTAACACAATATAAATTATGGGAAGCGCTAGAGAAAACAAACATAAGCATGAATTTAATAAATGCGACGAAGGAACTGTACGCTAATGCTAACTCAAAGGTAAAGGTTGGAAATATTCTGTCAAGTGGATTCCAAATAAATAAAGGCCTTAAGCAGGGCTGCTGTCTGTCCCCGACAGTATTTAAAATTTATCTAGAACAAGCTCTAAAACTGTGGAAGCGCAAATGTAAAAATATGGGAATGCTGATTAACAACAGTAGTATATACACTTTGTCATTTGCAGATGATCAACTAGTGATAGCACAAGATTATGAAGACTTGAAATCAATATCCAAAAAACCGAGTATATGTGTATCGGCGGGAAACAACAGGACCTCATATTGGAAGATGGAGAAGTTATCAAACATTGCAACACATATAAATATTTAAGTATGATCATCACAAGAGACGGCAACCTAGGACACAATCAAGGAGAAAAACAACTAAGCAAGAGAAGCAATTTCCCTTCTCAATAGTATCCTTTGGGATCAATCAATCTCTAATAATAACAAGCACAAGATATATAACACAATCATTAAAAGTATAATTACCTAGAGTAGTGAAGTATGACAAAAAAAGGAAAGATGCAAGAGAAAACTTGAGGCAACGAAACTGGATTTCTGGAGACGTTCAGCTGGAAAATCTAGACTAGAAAGAGTAATGAAAAATAGAATAAGAGAAATTATGGAAGTAAAACATACAATTGTAGACGATATTGGTACCCAACAACTCAGATGGTACGGTCACGTACAGAGAATGTCTGAAGAACGTCTCCCAAAACAAGTCTTAATGTGGACCCCTTACGGTGAAAAAAAAAAGAGGAAGACGCCTTAGTTGGAGAGAAGGCATCAATAGAAAAATGAAAGACAGAGACATAAAACAAGACTTATGGATGAGTCGAGAGGAGTGACAACTGGGTATCGGAAGATGTAGGAGAACGTTTTAAGCCGATGTATATCTATCTATCAATAGTATTACCCTTTACCGACAATGTGTCCTGCCTAAGCGTCTCCCCCCCCCCCCCCCCCTTCCCAGGTCTTTTGGTCTTCCTCTCCTCTCCTATTACTTCCAGGAACCCGCAGATCAAAAAATTCTTCATATTGGGTGATTAACCCCTCTACGTTGAATATGACCAAGCCATGTTAACCTATGCTCTCTCATTTTGGCAACAATTGGTTGACTAGACTTTCTCTAATATACTTATTCCCAATTTTATTCCTTTTTGTCACTCCACCCATCTAAGCATTCTCATCTCCGCCACATGCATTCGTTGTTTCTCTTTCTTTTTAACTGCCCAACATTTATTTCCGTACATTATAGCTGGTCTCGCAGCTGCTTTATAGAATTTTTTCTTCAGCTTCATTGGAGTCTTTCTGTCACACAACACACCCTTCCATTTCATCCATCCAACCCTAATTCTACTGCATGCATCTCCATCTATTCCCCCATTACTCCGTAACACTGATCCTAGATTCCAAAAACTAGTTCCTTTCACAATCATTTCACCATCCAAATATATTATTCTATTTGTACTAACTCTATCTTTAAATGAACATTCCAAATACTCTGTTTATGTCATACTGTTTTAAACCTTTTTCCTCAAGTAATTTCCTACACTATTTTCTACTAACAGTACATTATCAGCATACATTAAGCACCACGGAATATTACCCTGTGGTGTCGCTGTTATTTGATCCAAAACTAATGAGAATAAATAAGGACTAAGCACAGAGCCTTGGTGCAATGCTACTTTCACATGATATTTATCAGTCTCTCTCACACCTCTCCTAACACTAGTTGTTACTCCCTCATACAAGTCTGTCACAATCTTTACATATTCACCGGGCACTCCTTTCTTATTAAGTGTTTACCACAAAATCCCCCGAGGAACTCTATCATATGCTTTATCAAGATCAATGAATACAATATGAGCGTTTGTTTCTTTATTCCTGCATTTATCTGGTACATTTTAAATAAATTGCAATTCATAAGACAGTTTAAGATAATACTCTTTTTATCAAAGAGTCAATGCATCTTTCTTATTTTTCTTCTTATTATTTCTAATACTTCTTCTTGGTATTCTTTAAAATGTTATTCAAATATACTATTCCTTACGTTTATATATTGTGGTTTTTGTATTTCATTTTGTATGCTGTATTCTTTATAAGGTAAATATTAGAGTTTTTTCTAAATATTATATTAAGGATCAGACGAGCTCCACCAGAATCGATTGTTTTCTTTTCGGCGATTAAATAATAGCTGTGTTTGCCTAAGGGAGTAACCGATTTTTTAATAAATTCCTCCACAACCGTTGATTTCCCCAACGTACTTAAACGCCCTTCGCAGCCAAAAATTCCTTAAAGTTCCGTCACCATTTTTGCAATACGCTTCGATTCATTTCGTTACGTCGGTATGGCTCTGCTGCTGCTATTGCCTCCGAACTTTGATTTGCATCGGGAATAAATTAAACTCACTTATGGAAATTGCAATCAGTCGCTATTTTCTGCCGTGATTTGTCTCCTCTCAGTCGATACGGTAGATAGCTGCATATTTATGATTTAAACAAAGACGGCAACTATCGTGTTCCTTGCTCAAATTCGAACGCCGCACGATAATATTTGAAATGATGCTTATTACTAGAGTATACGGCAGCGCTGAATGTGCCTCAGAATAGAACAGAGGCTTGTACGTATGCAAATAAACCCAATAATTCGTTTTATAAATAGTATACTATACTTTTAAATAAAATAAACATGATCGTCACGCGAAGTTAAGGTATGGATCAAATGAAAGCCCTCAATTAGTGGATCAATTAAGGCGCCTGTAGTAATTCTGGTAGTGGGCTTAAACATTATTATAACTCAGATATATTCTTTTAGTTTAATTCAGGTTCAAATGCCAAACATTCAAACGATAAAACGTTAAGACAAATAGAAAATGTTTAACCGTTTAAACGATTGTTCAACAATAAAGGTAAAATGTAAACAGCATGTCTCGCAAATAGTCATAGTCATAGTCATAGTCATAGTCATAGTCAATGTATAGGATACGTTACTGCAGAATTCAGTATAAAAAATAATAATGTGTATAATACAATATTCACAGTGTAACAAAATTGACAAAACATAAAATATATAAAATAACATTTTTACAAGTAAAATATGAAGCTACTACAGTTTGTCCTCAAGATATTCATTTATAGAATAATATGCTTTTCTTAAGAGTAAATCTTTAACATTTTTTTTAAATTTAGAGGAAAGTGGTATTTCTTTTACAGTTTTTGGCAAATGATTGTATAAGATCAGTCCCATACATCTGAAGCAATTTTGAAATTTGGATGTTCTGTGTTTAGGAACTCGTAAAGATTCAGCACTTCTTGTATTGTAATAGTGATTGTCTGAATTTACTGGAAATGTATTGATTTCCTCTTTTGCATAAAGTAAACATTTATAAATATATAGGCAGTAGAAAGTTAAAATTTGATGTTTAATATAAATTGGTTTACAATATTGTTAATCCAAATTAAAAATTTTACGGATAATTTTTTTTGGGTAACACTTTGTTACTATCTACTGAGTTCCTCCACAAAATTACATTATAACACATGTGGCTTTAAGCAAGGCCTATAATAAACGTTCATTAATGCCGAGATGGGTAGTGTGTTTTTAATTCTAGATATAGCATAAAAAGCTTTATTCAATTTCATGTTCACTGAATTCACTTGCTCTGACCATTTGAGATTACAATCAATGAACACACCCAAAAACTTTGTAGAGTGAGTGGAAGATAACATATTGTTTCTATTATGGATGGATAGGTAGATAAGTTATATAAATGAAAATAAATAATTTCCCTCTGGTCAATGTTTAATATTAGTCTGTTGATATTACTCCAGCGTATAAAGCAGTCAACAACAGTCTTCATTGTCATTTTTAATTCCTCGAGTGTACGTGCAGAGTCTATTAACGAGGTATCATCAGCAAACATTGATATTATAAGTGCCCTTATGTGATGTGGTAGGTCGTTAATAAAAATTAGGAATATTAATGGTCCCAGCACGGATCCCTGTCTTCTTCTTAGAGTGCCATATCCCTACGGAACGTCGGCGACTACCATGCTTATAATATTTTTATACTGAGCTCGGTGTTGCGCTACGTGTAGCAATTGGTCCGCTGTCAAACCTGTCCACTGCCGCAAATTCCTCAACCAAGAGAGTTTCTTCCGTCCTATCCCTTTCTTTTCTTCGATTTTACCGTTGAGAATTAGCCGAAGGAACTCATATCTTGGTCCTCTGATTATATGTCCAAGATATTCTAGTTTACGCCTCTTAATAATATTTAATAGAGTTCGTTGATGTCCCATTCTTCGAAGAACTTCTTCGTTTCTGGTTCTGCTAGTCCATGGAATTTTTAGTATCCTTCGATACAACCACATCTCAAACGCCAGCAATCTCATTTTATTCATGATATCGGCGTTTAAAGTCCAAGTTTCACATCCATACAAAAGTACAGACCACACGTAACATCTTGTAAACTTTTTCACGGATTTCCAAATTTAATGAGTTATTGGATAATAGAGGCTTGAATTTTTGAAATGAGTTTCTTGCCTGTTCAATTCTACATCGAATTTCGAAGGATGGATCTAGATTTTGGGTAATCCAACATCCAAGGTTCCAACCACAGGGATCCAAGGATCCCTGTGGTACTCCTTTATTTGTCGTGTATGGTTCTGAGCTTGATTCTTTCATCTTAACAACACTCTTCCTGTCACTTAAGAAATTTATTACCCATTCTGGAAATATCCCCCTAAAACCAACGTTATATAATTTATTGCGAATAAATGTTATGTCTAAGCAGTCAAAAGCTCGTGATAGATCAAAAAATAGTCCTGCCACGTCGTTTCTACTATCTAATTCATCATAAATACACTAAAACAAGCTGCATGCATCCGTGAGTGTTGACTTTTTTGATCTAAAGTCGTGTTGGTTTGGAGTTAATAAATTGTATTCTTCTATAAAATTTAACATTCTGTTGTATACAACCTTCTCTATTACTTTGGAAATTATGCTAAGGACAGATACTGGTCTATAATTTGAAATATCATGAGGGTCATTCTTTTTGAAGTTTGGAATAACTTTTGCCATTTTAAATATGGATGAAAATTGGCTGGTTGTTATTGAGAGATTAACTAAATGGGTTAAAGGAATCGATATATGATCACTTATCAGTTTTATTATTTTTACAGATATATTATCAATACCAGTACTAGGCTTATTTTTTAGTTGATCAATTGTATAATTTCAATTGGAGTTACGGGTAAAAAGAAAAATGTTTTGTTACACATTTTTGGCGTAGTACAAGAAGAAGACAACGATGTGCCAACATAAGTTTAAAGATTGTATTCTATAATTGTAGCAAAATATGAGGCAAACGAATTAGCAATATCACAAGACTTGGTAATAATTTTATTATCATAATGTAGAATAATATCAGACCTGTTCTTTTGCCTACCGGTTTCACTGTTTACTAAATTCCAAATAGTTTTTGGTATATTGTAAGATTAATTACTTAAGTCACAATGAAAGTTTTTTTAGTATTTATTAATAGAGAATTATATTCTTTTTTTGCCTGTTTATAGGTATCTTGAGACTCGAGACTCCCTATATTTTTTGCTATCCAGTGTAGATTTTTTAGTTTTTCACTAACGTGTCTTACCTCATTTGTTACCCATGTAGCCTTATTTGTTTTGTGTGCTTTATACCGAGTTTTTATTGGACAATATAAATTTAGATTGTAATCTAAAATGCTAACAAATGAATTTGTGGCATATTCAGCATTCAATTGTGAATAAACTCCATCAAAAACTGTAGAAGAAATCCTTGCTTTAAACATCAACATATTTTCATCTGACATATCTCTGTAACTGATGGGTTTTTTTATCTTTTTTCGATACTTTATTGGCTTGCATATTTACACTAAGTGAAAATACTTTATGGTCACTGAAGTGCCTATCGAAAACATTTGATTTATAAAGATATGGTTCAATATTTGTCAATATGTAGTCCAATTTTGTAGATAATGTTTTACCTACTTTATCTACGAAAACTCTTGTAGGAATTTTAGATGTGACTCTCAGATTAGAACTTACTAAAAACTCGTTAAAATATTGCTTATTATTAGACATGACATGTTTAGATCCCCACAAATATAAATATCATATGACTTACTGCATAGCTCCAATATATTATGTAATTTACCAGAAAACTCTGAACTTCTCCTGATGGCGAACGATAATTACTAATAACACAAATTTTCCTATTGGCTATAAACAGAGAAATCGCACAACACTCACACACCATTTCTTCACTAGTTAGAGACATCTAATGTTTTGAATTCAATATCAGCTTTGATTTTCCATGGATATGGAACTTTCGACAAAAATAAGAGGCGATTTCTTATCCATTTAGGGTCATAAATTGGATATTTTCTTTAGTACACCAATGTTCTGTACATTTAGTTGCAATATTTTTAAACAACTGGCTGGTGATGATAAAAGTAACGTTTCTCTTTTATTTACTTGACTAAAAAAGAGTCGGGTCTATCTTCTCCAGTTGACAGACCTCTATTATGATGCTCTCGATCTAAGAATCTTCTTCCTGACCTAAAGTTAAATCGTTCAATGCCAATTTTTTTTTTTCGGCCAAAAAGCAGGATTGCAAATTTCTTTCCTAAAGTCAGGTAGTACACCTATCATAAAATATTGATTATCCCTTCTTTTATGTTCAATTGGTAACAATTTTACTTGTATATCCTCACAGTTTATCTTAGTTATTATGAAACTTTTGATGTGGTCCGTATTTACACTATCAGGAACTTTTGAGATGAATAGCCACAATTTTTTGTCTGGTTTTTCGGATTTTCCATGGAAATCCTTATCACCAATTTCAGTTCCCATTATTTTCTTGCGTCTTTTTGTCACAATCTCCTATCCTCATTCTCAACAGTTAAATTTGTAATGTAGTCACATGTTTGTTTGATTTGAATTTCCATTAATTGTGCATTTAATTTGTTTGTAGTAATTTTTAAAATGCCCTGTATATTGGAATTCCTTTCAACATGTTTGTTGTTTTTAACATTAAAATTTTTATTTGAGTCAGCTTCATTGTTTGTTTTGTATTTAGAATTCGTTAACTGGACACTGGCCGTCTTATCTTCATTACCTTGAGTTTTTATTAAACCCTCATTAACAGTTGTGTTGAGTTTTTGTGAGATTCTGGTTCTGGTTATTTCTGATTTCAATAAATTTAATTTTTCTAGCTCAAAAGTTAAACTTGATAATTAAAAGTTCTCCTATTAATTTTTAATAATTGTGTGTATATTAAACAGTATTTAATAGTTATATTACAATTAATTAGTATTCAAAATTCCCATTGATGTAGCCAACGAGTAAACATTACCCTGTGATGTGATAATTCGAATTATTTTGTGTGTTATGGAAAAAGCAATTATTATTGGACCATAATATTATTATATTCAACTGAAGTAAAACTGCAGATACAGGTAACTGTTATATTCCTATTATTTTATCCACAGTGTCCTAATAGGACGACTGTTGCAATACTAAAAACTAAGTGAAGTGTTTTTGGTATCCAGGAACACTCACAAAAATGAACTCAAATCAAAACCTCACAACTCCACAAGTCCTCCCCACAAAATCATATGTCGCTGCTACTTTATCCAAACCTCCACCTCCTACTTTCCCACGTAAGGAGCAAGCCATTTTAATGCACGCTATTCCAAATACTGTTTTATTTGACTATGTTAAAGCTATAGGGGACATTGTTATCCCAAAAAACATTACCTTTGCATCACGTATTCCAAATAACCGCATCTGTATTTATCTTTCCTCGCCTACAGTTGTCGATAACCTTCTAAAAACACATCAAAATATCTCTATCAACTCTACAGTAGTTCCCATCAGAAGACTTATCACCCCAGCTAAACGCCTTCTTATATCTAACGTATCTCCTTCAATTCCACATTCCATAATTGAGAAAGCCCTTAAAGATATTGGATTACAGCTGGTCTCTCCTGTGTCATTTGTGAAATGTGGTGCACTCGGAGAAGGTTATGCACACATAATGAGCTTCCGAAGAGTAACGTATATTATCCCCGATAAAGAGAACTTTTCAATAGATAGAAACTTCGTTATTACATACGAAAACACACCTTATAGAATATTTATTTCTACGGATAAATTGCATTGTTTTTTATGTAAAGAGGTCGGACATACCGCTGACTCATGTACCAATAATCCAACTACTTTTTCTCAAACTGAACTACCCCATCTAGAGCCCTCTACATCTGAAATTACTGATATAATTTCTGACGTAAACACTCCTGTTCAATCAGACCTAACTACTTTAAATTGCACAGAAACCCACACTGAAATAGATACTGAAACTATACACCCATCAATTCCACCCACACAAGGACAAAAAAGAGCTATATCAACAGACAGCAATTCTGATATTCCTTCTCTATTATCTTCAGCAAGTACACCCGAACCATCGTCTAACCAAATGCTTCCTCCGTTATCCACAAACACAAACACTATCTCCAAACCTCACAAGAAAAAAGCAAAAACTACAAAATCAGAGGAACATAATCTAACAGCTAGTTCACTACAATCCGTAGCGGCCATTTATAAAAATAATCCATCTGGTTTAACTTTGACCGAGACTCAGTTTATTGCTTTCCTAGAAAATACACATGGTAATCCTAGTCCACTTAATGAAGCTTTTGTTTTTACGTCAAATATTGAAGGACTATTACAAGACATAACAGTTCTCCATTCAGAAACTAAGGAAAGATCCCTTAAAAATCGACTTACGAGACTTCAAAAGAAAATCAAAAGACAGCTAAACTCAGATGACTCTGATAATATCAGCGTCTCATCTGAACTCCTAACCGATGATGAAACCAAAATCCTTATCTCCCAACAGCCAGAACAACCATCTCAGTTGCCCCTTACCCCTTCAACTCAAGATTCACCTTCAATTTAATCCAATGGAACTGCGATGGGTTCTTTCCCCGTATTGAAAGAATCCAACAACTAGTGACAGAAAAACAACCCGATATCATATGTCTACAAGAAACGAACTCAAAAATATCTAAGCTTCCCACACTAAAAAAGTTCGAAGGATATCATTATATCAGAACTAATTGTGACAGAGCCAGTGGTGGGACATCTATTTTTATTTCAAGTGAAATATATTCATCCCATCTTCTCATCACCACCGAACTCGAGGCTATCGCCGTAACTACTTGGTGTCCTAATAAACTTACGATATGCAGTGTTTACATTCCTCCTAACTACCCCCTTAAAGAAATTGAAATTCTAAATCTTATATATCAGCTCCCCGTTCCATATATTCTAGTAGGTGACTTCAATGCTCATAACTTTATGTGGGGGTCAAACCATACTAATGGCAAAGGTAAAACTATAGAAAACGTTATCAATTGCACAGGCTCCTGTCTACTAAATACAGGCTCTAATACGCATCTGAACTTTTCCTCTGGCACATTTTCGGCGATAGATCTTAGTTTTAGCGACCCAAAAACATATACTTCACTAACTTGGAAAACTTCCGATGATCTATATGACAGCAACCACTTTCCAATATTTGTATCATCTGATATCTCCAACCATGAACAAACTATAACCAGAAACTTCTGGCGGCTAAAAAATGCCGACTGGATAGACTATACTTCACAAACAGATAACACCTTACCTTCTCTATCCCTATCCGACAATATTAACAATAATCTATTATTAATCACAGATTCCATACTTAAAGCTGCAAATTTGCACATAGGCAAAAATAGTATTTCCCATAAAAGAAAGGCAGTACCTTGGTGGAATACATCTTGCCAAACTGCAACAGAACAACAAAAATTAGCTCTTAAAAATTACCGTAAAAACAAAAATCTGGAGAATCTTATTGAACTAAAGAAAACTAGAGCCAAAGCCCGATTTATTATAAAACAAAGTAAAAAATCATCTTGGAGAGAATATGTATCCTCTATTAATTCAAACACCAATCCGGCGGACCTCTGGAAAAAGATTAGGCAAATCCAAGGAAACAACACCAACCTCAAAATCTCTAGTATTGCTGTAAATAACACTACAATCACTGACAATCGAGAAATCGGTGAAACCCTAGCAACGCACTTCGACACTAAATTCAAAAGTAAAATAGATGCCTCCTTACGAAAACCATTACCTAACACCCCACCCTGTTCCTCACCCGAAACAATAATGGACATCACACATCTTAATTCTCCCTTTCTTTTTGAAGAACTAGTATCAGTTATTCAAACTTGTAAAAACAATGCCGCTGGTCCTGACGACATTCCTTACATATTAATCAAAAAGCTCTCAAACTGTAGCCTACTCAAAATACTTGAGATGTATAATTTAATCTGGTCATCTAACCAATTTCCCAATCAATGGCAAACCTCTATCGTAATACCTATTAACAAGCCTAACCTAGAACGTTCCTTGGCCAACTCTTATAGACCTATATCACTAACTTGTACGATGTGCAAAATATTCGAAAAAATGATTAATAAAAGACTCCTATGGTTCATTGAAAAACATAAGATATTTGCTAGTGAACAGTCAGGATTTCGTCAGAACCGTTCAACCCAAGACAACCTTGTAATCCTCCAAACTCATATATCAGAGGCCTTAAACAAAAGACAAGAAGTCGTAGCTGCCATATTTGATATTGAAGGTGCTTTTGACACTATAAGTAGGC
Source organism: Diabrotica undecimpunctata (assembly GCF_040954645.1). Lineage (NCBI taxonomy): Eukaryota > Metazoa > Arthropoda > Insecta > Coleoptera > Chrysomelidae > Diabrotica > Diabrotica undecimpunctata. Next base: position 36,059,409 of record NC_092807.1, on the reverse strand, counting down.
AATATATATTAAACAAACTTATCCTTCTTAATATTAATGGTAATATATTTAACTTCATACGAAATTTTCTATCTTCTAGATCGTTCAGAGTCTCTGTCAACGGTATTTTATCTTCTACTTATACTCAAACTGATGGCGTACCTCAGGGATCGGTACTAAGTCCTACACTTTTTAATCTAGCAATAAGTGATTTATGCTCTCACCTCATTTCCCCTATTAAACATATCATGTATGCTGATGACCTAGTAATTTACTGTCATGGACAAAACTCTTCTACCACCTCGAAGCTTATTCAAACTGCTGTTGACACACTTTTAAAAAAAACTAGTGACATGGGGTTATCTTTATCCAATGTAAAATCTAAAATTATAAACTTTAGTAGACGTCCCCCTTCTCCATCTCCACTTATTTTGATCAACAATGTCCCTCTTCCTGTTGTTAAACAATGCAAAATTCTCGGATTAACGTTTGACTCACGACTAACTTGGAAGCAACATATATTTGCAATAAAAAGAGAAACGAGCATAAGACTAAACATAATAAAAACTCTATCACATCATTATTGGGGATCTGACGAAAACTCACTTCTTAAAATATACAGATCACTAATACGCTCCAAACTAGATTATGGTTGTCACATATATATATCCGCCTCCAAAACATATATTAACCTTCTAAACTCAATTCACAACACAGCCCTTCGTCTTTGTATTGGCGCTTTTCGATCTAGTCCTGTAGATAATCTTTATTGCGAAGCTAACGAACCTCCTCTTTGTATAAGACGAAAACAACTGCTACTCTCTTATGCAGCATCGGTATCAGCTAACCCCTCTAATCCAGTGCATCCCTTATTTGTAATGTCCACGTATAATTTACACAATACCAATTTCTTACCACCAATAAAACCTATTCCACTAATTTTAGCACAGACACTTAATGATATCTCTCTTACACATACCCTTTCTCTTTATCTCCCTCCATCTCCTCCTTGGATCATGTCCACGCCCAAATTTAACACCTCGCTCACCAACTTCGATAAAAATAAACATCCGAAAGAGATCATTATAAATGCATTTAAAGACATTATAGATACAAATAAATACGACCTAATATTATACACGGATGCCTCAAAAAATGACACAGGAGTAGGCTGCTCTGTTACAACCTCTCATTCACTAATTAAGTCATCACTTATACCAGCCATCAGCAGCGTTCATACTGGCGAATTATTTAGTATATTGCAAGCTTTTAACCATATATCTCCACCTAATAAGCAGGTTGCCATATGCACAGATTCTTTAGCATCAATCTATTCTATCAAAAATATATTTACTGATCATCCAATCGTCCAAAAGATCCTAGACTCTTACCAAATTATCTTGTCCCAAAACATAACAGTTACCATAATCTGGCTGCCATCACATATTGGTATAGAAGGCAATGAAACTGCAGATCACTATGCTAAACTTGCTACAGCATCACCTGAAATCACCGATAAAATTCAAATTTGTAAGGACCTAAAATCATATATTAAAAGAAGAACCAGACTCCTTTGGCAGCAGCATTGGAACTCTAACCGTTCGATCTTGCACGAAATACAACCGTCAATAACCAGTCAGCCTACATTTGACTATTCAGCCCTCTCAAGACGAGATCTCATTGTGATAAGACGACTTCGGATAGGACATTCAAAACTCACACACGGCTACCTAATGTCCTCTAGCATCCGTCCCTCCTGTCAAATCTGCCAATCATATTTGACAATCAAACATATTCTCACTGAATGCCATCAACATTTGGCCAGAAGATTACAATACAAACTCAAAAGTGAAGTACGAGGTATCCTAAACAACCCTGACCAAATAAAAGCTGTGCTACAATTCCTTAGAGATGAACACTTATATCAAAAAATATAATTAGATTTTAATTTAGACATTGTATAACATATTATTATTATTCCGTATTATTGTAACATATTCTTAATGTAACACTTAATGTTTGTGTAATGAAAATTCATGTTATAGTACCTGTGTAAGTGGCCATAGTAGCCGAGCACGTTAAAGTTGAAATAAAAAAAAAAAAAAAAAAAAAAAAAAAAAAAAATTTTTCTAGCAAATGTTCATTATTTGATTTTAATAAATTATTGTTATTTAATAATAAATTGTACTTTCATCTTTTTCAGTTAACAGCCTTTTTAACCACTGATTTTCTATCGCCATAGCACAAAATGATTCGATGGGTTGTCCATCACTATTTCGGCAACAAATTACACGTGAATCTCCTATCTTGAAAAATTTCACTTTGTTTTTAACAGCACATGGGATGTGATAACTATTTCCACATACTCTACAAACGAGTGTTTTATTAGGCTTAGTTTGACAACATTTAAAAGTATTCTTTTTAAAATCTATCTCTTTTAATACAAAGAGAGGTGACGGCACATTTTTACTTTCCGCCATCTTGGATTTGTCTTTGTCTAATAGGAAAACAAAAAGCAAAATAGATATATCCATGAAAGTCAACCATAAATAAGTATTTCTGACTATTTTGTGGTCATCAGTACAGTGCAGCCAAGTCATAAAAGGAGTATGTTAGCATGGGAAAAGATCACGAAAGGAGCAATGCGACCAATCTTTTTGCATTAAAGTTAGAAGATCCTGATGGTTTTTAGGGCAGCAACCACGGAGGAAGCTACAGCTACTTGAGGAAAGGAATGCCTAACGTTAAAACGTTTAAAACAAATAAGAAAGTTTAATCTAGTTTTTCCTTCTCTTTCATCGTCGTTTCCCAACATTTAGATCCATACGTAAACATTGGTTCTATAACCGACCGACTTATCGATTGTCACCTTTTGTTCGTAAACTAATTTTAGGAGACCAAGGTAAGCAGTTTAGGGTTTTTACCACATTTTAGCCCTGTTATACTTTCTTCAGAAGATCCCATTTTGATAGAGGTCAACCATATTCCTTTATTATGCTTCATAATAAATCGAAATGGAAATCGCAACTTAAAATTAAACGTAATTTAAAATAAAAATGTGGCTAATTTCCATTCAAGATAATAAACAATTTTGTTTAAAAAACATTCTCAAAAAAATTAACATATTTTTAAATTAGAAAATATAAAAGTGGCCCCTTTATATGATTAAGGTAAAAAGTAATCTAAACTGAAGAACCTCAAAGCAGGTTGATATGGCAACCAATATAACAAGAGGAAGTAACAGAATCCTTACACGGCCAGAGATTCTCAAGGAAAATTAATATTGAAATTTGATGTTGAAGGTTTTGTTTACGGGGAAAATTGAAAACGTGTAAGTAATCGTCGCAGAAAATCTAAATGCGGCAGTATGGAAACCGTTTCCTAGTAACAAATAAGATTTTGTTTTTGATATTTGATATTGTTTTAAATTATTATTGTGCAAAGACATATTTTTCTAAAACATATATCTGCTTAATACTGTTCTGAAGCTATTTTCTTCTGGCATTTTAAAGTAATTACTATTTAAATGGGAATAAGCCACAATTAAAGGTTAAAGTAAGTTTATTGACATTTCAATTTCCACTTTGGAAATCGTTCTCAAAATACAATTGACTCATTTATATTGACAATTCAGACATACATTATACATTTTAAAGTAGACGACTTTAAAATGATATTGCAAATATTGTTGACTTGCGTTGACTGGCGCGACTTTTCGATAGCTAATACTCTTGGAAATTTTATATTTTGAGTTCCCATGTAAGAAATGATAAATATAGTCTTCTGCAGATCATCATGCAGTGTAGAGTCGATGGCAAAAAGGAAATAGGTAGAAAGAGGAAGTCATGGCTTCAAAATATTCGAGACTGGACAAACATGACTGTAGACGAATTATTCCACGTTGCAAAAGACAGAGAAGTTTTTAAAAATGTGGTCGCCAACCTCCGTTAATGGGGACGGCATAAGAAGAAGAAGAAGTTCCCATGTGGATCCTTTATGCCTTTTAGAGGGTTAAAACATTGTAATTGCATATATTGCATTGTAAAATTGCCAGTACTGGTTTATGATTTGACGATGTCCAAGCTGTACCGTTAAGAAATTTTTTGTATTATTTCTCTATTTAAATTGATATAAGGTTCAATGCTCGAATAAATGAACTTTGATAAAATGAAAGGCAGATATCGAGAACAGTTTTATTAATTTAATCTTGTTCAAGCACTTTCGCTTCCTAGAGCATCTTCAGTGGCATTTCGTCAATTTTGGGCTATCCAACAATCGCAGAATGTCATTTCTGCGATTGTTGGATTGAAAAAAATTGACGAAATGCCTCTTAAGATGGTTTAAGAAGCTATTTTGTTATGTATCGTTGACTGTGGACCTTCATTATTCTGCCAAATGATAGGAATTTTGGGTAAAAACTTATTGTTTCTTCTTAAGGTATTATTAGCGCAATACTTAATGTTGTGTTTTCGTTAAAATTTATCGTGGAACTCAAAATCAAAATTATTTCAATTTTGAAGGTTTTAGCAAAATATAGTAGTAGTTTTAAATTACAATTTCGAAACTACAGTTTTTGATAACTGTGTGATAACTTACTTTAAGAGTCTGATTTTCCAACATCCAATAATATTACTGCTAAGGGTACATAACTCGATATCGCAATATCGGGAAATACCTATTTGTACTCTGAAATGCAAGTTTAATTCGAAATTCTATAATCACTGGCAACCAAAAGCAAGATTCCTTTGATCTTGATTGGCTCGTCAATCCTGGCGGTGTATCAAGTTACATAAACTAGAGCTTTCGATAACAAAAACTATTTAGGTATTTATAATTTCCATCAAAATCTGTTGATATTGTAAGGGTCATCGCGTGAATGCCCAGGTTAATTATCGAGTTTAATCCTTTGGTAGCTTCGGAATTAATTGTCAAAGGAGCCAGTTTAGTCAAGAGTTCAAACACATTTACTACGTTTAACGGAATATTCAGTTATAGATGAAATATAAAAGTTTTATTATATAACCTCATACTATTTCTATATTAGTTTAAAAAAAGAAATATACAGAGTATTTAAAATAATTAGTTGAAACTAAAGAAATATATTAAATAATAAACTTTTAAAACAATTTAAGATGACAGGTGTAAGAGCGTACAAACATGAGTAAGACCATGTAGCCCAGTCGGGTTAAAAAAAAGGTCGAATTTTTTCGCAGATATCTGAAGCTTTTAAGACATAGGTGGGGGTTACTAGATGACGAATAGATGAAAAAGTACTCGTATTTTTACATTGCGTTTTTGTTAAACAATAATTTATAGTCACGATTTGATTTTTTGTGTACAAGTTGTTTTCCTTATATTTTACATAAACAATATTTATATAATTTTTTATATCAAGAATATCTTTATTTTGCCGTTTTTTAAATTAAAATTGATAAATAATTTACGGAGATATTTGCAAAAAAGCAGTTTTTTTGCACTAATTTATAAGTTTTAATAATTTTTTTTATTAAGAAAATAAAATGATATTAATACATTTTGACATCGAGGAATAACCGTCTTTTAAATTTGTGCGAAATTTTCCCCCGATCGGTCAAATAGTTGACATGACAAGATCGTTTTTACCTTGTTTAGGCCTGGGCCTCTTCAAGGAATGCAAAGGAGTAGTGGGGGTGTAGTAAACGGCAATCGCGTGAAATGTTGTAGATAAGTAGTGGACTACTAAGAAGCAGGGGGGAAGCTGAAATTGGCTATTGTGTGAGCGATTTGAGAAGATCTAGAAATGCACAAGAGGAAGTGGGAGCTGCCTAGCATGCCAATTTAGGTATTTCAGGGGTTACCAGCCAAGTTTTAGGAACGGCTCTTTATCAGCGTTGTTGGTGCCCAGTCTTTACCTGCGATATTGGATGGGAAATGATTCTAAAATATCTAAATACTCATCAGGAAGTTCGTGTCCAGTGTTATGAAGAAGTTTAGCTGGAGGAAATGGAACTTTTCTAAAGCGAAGCCTGGTGAGTATTTGCCCTCTGTGATTGCAAGGTGTCTTCAATGTTCGTTTGGCTCTGTTGTTCGAGCCAGCTATGGTTCTTGGGACATACTTCCTGCTGAGGGTTAGGATTCTGTCCTTTATTGGTATTATATTGGCTAACGTGTGTATGTGGGCTGATGGATACGACCAGTTCCTCCTCATACAGTATCTTAAAATACGGCGTTCAGTGGCCATGATGGCATTGGTGTGTCTTAAGGGAGATAGACGCATGCCTTGTATTCGACTATCGGTCTGACGAAAGTTTTATATGTATGCAACAAAGTTTTAGAAGATGTCCCGCCCAGTTTGCCGGACAGCACTTTCAGGAGATTAAACCTCTGTCTCATCCTATCTAGGGTTTCCTGAACGTCAGCCTTCCAGTTAAGAGTCCTTGTAAAACGAACTCCCAAGTAGAGAACCGAGGTTCTGAAGATAAGGTCTTCTCCCAAAAGTGATATCCGGCCCCGGACATCGCGACAATATGAAGATTTAAAAAGTATGGCTTGGGTTTTGGAGGGATTTATGGTCACTCTCCATTTGTTGCACCATTTTATTACTCCGTCAAGGTAATGTTGCGACCGTTCGAATACAGACCGTTGCTGTCCACGCTCCCTGTGAGAGCCCGAGGTAAGGATGGCCGTATCATCAGCGAATAGGAGAAGAGACTGATCCTTGCTATGGACGGGGAATGTCACTGTTGTAAACTGTGCATAAAATTGGAGCAAGTATTGAGCCCTGGGGTACTCCAGCTTGTGGAGTAAATCGAGTGGACTGATGGTCAGCTAGTTTGATCCTGATCGTCCGATGAGATAGGAATTTATTAATTTAACGAAAGGTATGGGCAATCCAGCAAGGTGGAGTTTTTCGATCAGTCTTGTGTGCCAGACCTGATTGAATGCCTTCTGGATGTTCAGAAATATGCCTATGACGTGTTTCCTTTCGTTAGTTGATTGTGAAATGAAGGTTGTTGCTTTTACCAATGCATTTTGTATGAAGTGACCAGCCCTGAATCCGAATTGGTAATCTGGACTTTGGAAGTGAGCGTCTAGGAATTCTACGAGTCTCTCCTTGAGGATCCTCTCGTAGACTTTACCTAGGGTGCTCAGAAGTGAAATGGGTCTGTACGATTTAGGGTTGGTGAGGGTTTTCCCTTTTTTCGGATCATGACTGTACTGGCTACCTTCCAAGGAATAGGAAAGTAAATCAGTGATAGGGATGCATTGATAATATTGGTGAGCAACGGGATTATATTCTGTGGAAGATTTTTGAGGCATCTTCTGTGGATACCGTCTGGGCCAGGAAATTTGTTTTTGCCAATGCTACACATCTGTCTGACGGTGTCCTCAGTCACAGGGGCCATCATCGGGTGAGGATGTGGTCCGTCATGTGGCTGAGGGTAGTAGAATATATCTTCCACTCTCCGTTCGGCTTCTCTTTTGGATCTTTCGCTGAAATTGGGGTTGTTTGGGGAGATGAGGGTGGCCTGTAGTGTATTTTTGAAAGCTTCGGTCTTGTCTTGCGGATTGTTGAGGATGACGTTATTTACTATGAGATGAGATCGTGGGTGACTTTTTTGTTTCGTTAGGACTTTGAGTTCATTCCAGAATGCAGCACCATCTCAGTAGTCAAGGTGGGAGGTAACACGCATCCATCCACTGTTTTTGTTTCAGCCTGTTCACTTCAGACCTTATCACCTTTTAGAAGGTTTTTTTTTAATGTGAGTTTTTTTACCAGCTTTCCAATGGTTGTACGTATAAGTCTGTAGCTTAAAAAATAGCTTGCTCTGTAGCTTGCCCCTTTATTAAACGTTTATTTTGTAAATAATTTTGATAAAAACACAATATGCATCTAACTTCTGAGATAGTTTAAGTCTTAAAGAATCCTATGAAATTTGCTAAATGTGTCTAGCCTCGGGATAAATACATTACATAACTTTTAAACTATTTGACCGATCGGGGGGAAATTTTGCAAAAGTTTTAAAGACGGTAATTCCTCGATGTTCAAATCTATTACTAACATTTTATTTTGTTAATAAAAAAATTAATAAAATTTATAAATTAGTGCAAAAAATTAGCTTTTATGCAAATATCTCCGTAAATTATTTATCAATTTTATTTTAAAAAACGGGAAAATAAAGATATTCTTGACGTAAAAAAATGATATAAATATTGTTTATGTAAAGTCTAAGGGAAAAAACTTATAGATAAAAAATCAAATTGTGACAATAAATTATTGATAAAGAAAAAACGCAAGGTAAAAATACGAGTACTTTTTCATCTATTCGTCATCTAGTAACCTCCACCTATGTCTTAAAAGCTTCAGATATCTGTGAAAACTTTTGCCGTGAAATCGATGATTTTTGTATAAACAGACTGGGCTAATGAGCGCCCAGGGTTTTGGATACATATTTACAACAATTTTATTAATATTTAATATTGTAAGCACCTGAAATATATTTTTAAAATAGACTAACAAAACTTTAAACTTTGTATATTATTACATGTCAATGACTCGAACATGGAATCAACTTGTGATTATAGTCCAGTCAAAAAAATAAAGATGGATTATTTATCACGTAAGAATAAGAGTGTTTATTTCGGCAACAGAATATTTTTATTATCGTTGACAGTATAGTTCTCGTCTACGGTAATGGCATAGCTAAAATTAACTTTACATAACGCGTTAAACGAAGAAACATTGGCTGGTATAATTTCACCTAAATCGAGACCAATGCATCGAGCAAAAAGACAAAAGAGGAAATCTAATCGCTATGAAAAGGAGACCAAAATTTATAAAAGTGGCTCTTAATATGGGACATATCCGGAAATGCAAAGGCGCCAAATTTAAATTTTCCGACACTTATTAACAGTAACTATAAAATATTTTTCAGAATGTGTCTTAGAGGAGAAAGTTTTAAGTAAATATTAACCATAATAGTCTAAAATATGACACAATTGTTAAAAAACTTCAATATAAATAAGCTTTAATGTGACAGTTGGGACAAACAATAACATAACCCAACTAAATTTTATTTTTTAAACAAGGAAAGAGACTTTCTTTCCTTGTTTAATGTGGCCTCGCAAAATGGCACTTCCCGTCTAACAATATTTTTACCCCCACTACCTTTACATTCCCTCTTCGCTCGATGGATCAATGAGACCAAAATATTAAGAAATCGAGTTGGATAATTGTTTTAAAAATGATACCGATGATCCTGATTTGCCCAGGATAAGAATCAAACTTTGGAAAGTTTTATGTGAATTAAACTTCAAATACGAAAAATTTAGCACAGTCAATCCTTATCGAATCCGATGAAATTGTATGTTGGCAACGAGAATACCTACACAAAAAAAAAAACAACATAGGACAAAAAATAAGAATATTGATTATCTAGACGATAGTGGATTAATGTAGGGTTTTTCTGTAGTAAGGAATCAACCGATAAGGATCGGCCATTCATAGTTACCCATATTGGTAATTATTGCATACATACCTAAACATTGAATTATTGTATTTAATAATGCAAGTTGCAACTACACTTAACAATTATTGAAAATGATTAGTATGGTTTTACACACTTAGTGCAAAAAAAAATGAATGGAAAAGAAAAGTATTTTAAAATTGTGTAAAATATTTAATTTCTAGCTTGCCGCTTTTGGCTTACAAAGCAATGCTTAGAGCTATGGTATAATATTATAACTAATATAAGTAACTAAAAGTGTAAGTAAAACCCCCATTGGTAAAAAAATACAAAATTTCTTTAAAAGTTAAAAAACTGCAAAAGTTAAAAAAAAGTTTTTAAAAGATAACACATTAAGTGACTTCCCAAAAAAACATTAAAAAATTAAAATTTTTGTTCATGGTACGGGTGTAATCATCCAACCCCATCGATAGACTTGAGGTGACTGACAGACTGCGTAGGATCCAATGCTGGCTTTTTAAGTGCTTTTTTAAAGAAACTAATTAAGATTATTTCAATTTAAAAAAATTGTTGAAAAGGGGAAATTCAAAATAAAATAGGAAATGTAGTAAAGGCTATTTAAATTATACATATCTATGGGTGTCCTACAGCCTCAGTGGTATACCGCATTTCGATCTTAACCTCTTTCGATCGATCCACTAATCCTCATTTATGGCTCTATCTCATATTATTTCTCTGATTCATTTTCTCTATTCTAATGCTTGTCTTCCTCTCCTTCTTTTATTTAATGGGACATAGTTTAAGGCCTGTTTTGTCCATAGTTCGTGTTTTTTTAGCATTACATACCCGTAACATACTATATACGTTGTTTGCATTCTATTTGTATCTAAGGTCTTATAAATCTTTCCTCCAGCCATAGTTTTTTTATTTGCAAAGGATGGAGGATCTACTTTATCCATAGGTGTGTCTGTGGTGTTTTTACAGTTTTGGTTCTTCTTGCCTGTCCTTGCCCCTGATTTTCTCATGTTTTCTTCTCTGGAATACCTTTCCCTTATATTTTTTAATTTATTTTGTAGAATGCTACATAAAAAATTTTGTCCATTGTATTTTTTTATTTCAGGATGTTGAACTCGTTGTTCGTTTGTTGATTTGCACTATGCTTTTAAAATTGAGAAACCAAAAGTAAATTTGATTGTTCAAGAGGTTTCTAGAACAATATGAAAACATGCTAGACACGTTGCTTTTCTACCATTAACTGAAGAAAAATGGCTCGACATATCTGAAGGATTAAACAAAATGCAGATTTTACACATTGTATAGGAGCGATCAATAGCAAACATATAAGAATGATAAAACCTGCGGACAGCGACTTTATATTCTATAATAATTATAAACAAAAATTTTTAACTAATATTTTTTGCAATGTGTGATAGTAATTATTTTTTTATATTTTTCGATATTGGCATATACAGGAAAGTTTGTGACTGCAATTGTTTTCTTTTATTGGAGATTTAACGGAATATCAATGCTTATCTAAGGAGATAAAGCAGTTCTCGTATCTGAAAATTTACTTAGACAGTATCGTGAATCAAATTTAAGCTTTGAAAAAAAATGTTTAATTATAGATTATCAAGAGCTCGAAGATATGTTGAATGAACAGTTGAACGTATTTATGCAAGAAGAAACCAACTACCAAAATACTAAATTTTATATTACTGCTTATATGGCATAAGGAAGGTTCAAACTTTGTTTCGCAAAAATGAACCAGAGGCTTCACCATTAATATTTTGTGGTATAACAGTTTGAATCAACTACCATTTACGTAACTATCGTTTTAAGGTTTGCATTCAGGATCCAACCGCATAAAGTCAGTCATGTTTTTGCAAAAGGGAACCAAGTCCATCTGTGTTTATTAAAATAAATTATAGTAGCCATGTTGTATTTTACAAAAAAGAACCAGTGTTGTTGACTTTGACAACAACAAACCTGTGCTTGTTGTTGTAGCAGTTTGGAGTGATTCATGTGGTGGCCAGAATAGAAATATCAAGATAGTTCATATGCTGAAAAGTGTGTTTAAAGTCCACCCTAGCCTTCAAAATGTTACTACGAAATTTTTAGTCTCTGGGCACAGTTTTCTGCCAAACGGCAGTAAATTTGGTGACATTGAGTCTGCCATAAAATTCCAGCAAATGCTTTACATACCTAAAGACTATATAAGTGGTATGAAGAATGCTAGAAGGCAATATATATTAAACGTAGTAAAAATGAAATCTGCTGAGTTTAAGTCTACAACTGATATTGAGAAAAGTATTGTTAACAGAGAAAAAAGATACAACAAACACCAAGATAAACTGATTAAAATTTAAACAAATCCGCAATATTGAAAATAAACCAATCTATTTACGTCAGTAACAATTACAACAACGGATATTAAACCAGGGATTTTGAAATTGACCTGAAGATATTTGCAACTGATTACTGATCCATATCTCCTGGAGGGTAAAGATCATAAAATGTTTGCAAACCACTAAGGGTTTATAATTTAAAAGAATAAGCCAAGTCAATGCTATGCATTGGCTGGTATTTGGGAATTCCGCAAAATTCTATTGATAACTACCTAAACTATTTCAAAAGAAAAATTTCTCGTCATTGCATTGAGAAGGTGAAAGGAAAAGTAGTGTAAGTCATCTGAGCATCATTTTGAGATACAAAAGGTTTTATTAGAAATATTGTAATTAAATCTACGTAACATTTATAAACATGCTTGTGGTATTTTTTATTTATTAAGAACATATGTAAATCTACTAACATTTTTGTACAAACAAAACTATGTTAAGGGCAGTTTTTAAGGGGTGAAATGACTTATACCACTTTTCCTTAAAAGTTTAAAGGGAATGTACAGAAAGCAAAACACGTTTATTGTTTTTACATTAAGAAAATCAAAAATAAATTTGCTAGTTTATTGGTCATTATTTTCTTCTACATCATGAAGTAGTCCAGCTTTGTCATTGACTTTATCAGATAATATAAGGTTTTTTGGCTGGCATGAGGTCGAGGTGCTGTGTACAGGCAATCCATTTGACTATTTTTCAACAATGTTGGTCTTTTCTTTTGCTTGCTTCGAAGGATATTAATTTGTGAAAAGTAAAATTCTTTATTTAGCGTTTCTTTATAGAACAAGTCATCTTTTTGACTCTAATCCACTGCATTTTTAACCATGACACTGATTGGTTATCCGTATTGGTTTTCTTTTTGATTTAGTGAGTTGTGTCAGATCTTTAAAGTCTCCTCTAAGCATTTTTGTGAAAATGAAAACTTTTTTCTTTCTACACCGAACTATCATGACTGAAAACGAATCTCCAGGCATATAAATATGTTTACCTTTAGAGTGAATTTTAATTGAACCAAAGTCGGAGTCGTTAGGTAAGTAAGAGTGTCTGTTTGCCATAAACTTGTAGTCAACTATTTCAATACTATTATTTTCACTTTGAACTAACTGCAACAAGGCCAAGACAAAATTCCGGTTTCTATTTTTGCCGGTAAAGCTGTCACTATACAATACAACATGTTTTGAACGTATTTCTTTGTGCTTTGTGACACAGACACTAATTTCCTGAGATCCTTACGAGGCTGTTATTTTATCCCATCCATACATGTAGCCTAAGCCGTATGATAGCTCATCGCAGCCCAAGTTGTAAATGTACACGTTTATAGTATGCGACAGATGTGGTTAGGTTTGAGAAAGCTAGGGCTTTCTCTAGGTCAAAAGTGAATGCATAGTAAGAATCGTCAGTCTGGGCCTTTTCTGTACCATTTTTCATAGAAGTACGTGCAAGCTCGGCCTTTCTAAGATGAAATTCGTACTCTACTTCAATCTGTCTTATCTCATTATTATCTGGCATACGGTGGTAAATATCATAGGAAACGGAGACAGTGCTTTGTTCCTGACAGTACTCACTGTACAAGCGATACAGAAGGGTAACATTAAGGTCAGACGATCAGAAGGTAAGATACTTACAATTGGGATTCTTATTTCCTGTATAGTGCGATTGGTAAGATGGAAAATTTTCAATATGTTTCCAAGCACAGTTCTTACGTTCTTCAGATATTTTATTGGTTGGCATACCATGACCTCGATTATCTCAACCAGGTGGTTCCCCTTGTTTTATCTTATTATTGGCCCGTGTCATCCATCCATCACATATCTGAAAGGTTCCAAGAAAGTATTTTTTACATACTTTTGGTTTGGAAATATTGGTAAGACAGGTCGTGACTGATCTCTAGGACGTTTAACTTCAGGTTTCTTTTGCTTGATCAAACCACAAATAAAAGCATTCTCTGTTGTAAATGATTTCAGTTTTAGTAAATAAACATTTTTTATTGCAGAAACAGTTGTTATTTGAAAAAGTTTTACCTGGCACTTCTTTTCCTTTTGTTGTCATACTCACAACCTGAGTTGCGAAGCAACTTTCTTTTTTTCTTTTTTATTTGCATACCTCTGTCGTTTTCGTACTCTCTTCGGTTGTTCAACTTCTACTTCTTCTCTATTACTTTTCCTTTCATGGTCTTGGGAAGAGACTTCCTCGTTTGATTCACAGTCTGAAACAAACCAACTTGTTCCTACTTATCTCCTGAGTAAGCGAAAATACGAAAGCGAAATAAGCGAAAATTTAAAAAAAAATTACATAAAATAATTTCTGAATTTAATAGATAACCACGCGGACAAGAAGTATAACACGTAACAGACAACTGACTCAAAAATGCTGGTGATGAGTTTACCTATCTGCGGTGATGAGTTCATGGGTCTCCAAATGATGCCCATGATTAGCTTGCTATAGAAGAATTTATTAGACTTTCTTAACACTGTTAAGGTATTTATATCTTAAATTTTAAATCCCAGTGTTCGGTATAAATGTAACCATTAAAAAGAACTTTATTATTACTCACACACAATTAATAAGCTATCAATTATCTGTATATTTAATTTACCAACCAATTTCTCCAACAAGTTTCAAACCATTTAAACAATTTTAGCTCTTCCTAATGCAATTATAAATTTATACTCAATAGCGCATTGTTGGTTTATATTTCCGTGAAATACCCTTAAGTGGGGAACTTTCCCGTGACCAAACTTCTGACCAATGCAAAATTTCAAATAGCTTAATTATTGTTTATGTCACTTCGATAGCAACCGCTCTTGAATTTCGAGATATAACGGCAATCATTGAAGGATTTCGATGTCTATTCAAGAAATTGCTTATGAACGAGGGATATTTATAGGAAACCTGTTCGTCTGGAAGGAAAACAAAAAACGTTATATATGTTTCTATAAAAGTCACCGTTTGACAAGATTCTTGCTGTATTCATTAGGAGTGAATGTATGCCTCAAACTAAAAGATGTTCTAAGAATCTTCCTAGATCATTTTTAAGGCAGATAATATTGGTATTTAAAATAAATTTACAAAATAACTAGAGATCAAAGAAGCGACATGATATATTTTTGTATCACTGACAAAGGTCAATTTTGTATTATTGTAGCGTAAAGTATTTTACTTTGTCTGATTGATACTATTCTTATTAAGTATTATTTTAATATTATTGATATACACATGTAGATAGCTGCGTGGGACAATATCAACATTTTAAAAAACTTTGAAAATGAATATTCGGAGCAAATGATTTGTTTACATATATAAGGTGCCTATAACGAGAGACTAGACATTTCTTCAATCAATATGGAACGGCTATATTAGTATTGGACAAAATTACGCAGTCAGTCATAGACTTCATCCCTCTAAATGATAGAGTAGCAATGTTGAAATTAAGAACAACTTATAGAAACCTAAATGTTATTTAGGTCTATGCTTCAACAAGTGACAAATCAGAAGGAAGAAATTAAAAACTTTTTTTATAACAATATAGATGAAATAATGAGAATGATAAAAAAAGGCTAGATTACGATGATTATGGATAACTTTAACGCCAAAATTGGTCGTGGTGCCGATGGAGACAACATAGGAGCATACGGTCTCGGTACCAAAAACAATAGGCGAGATAGACTGGTACAAAAAAAGTAAAGTTCGTGTAACCTTCTGGCTAAGGTCTAGTGTTAGGGTTTTCAGGTCGCGCAAGCGCCCCTAACATGACCTAACGACAACTTTCATAGCCGGGACCAACGGCTTTACGTGCCCTCCGAAGCACGGTGGCAGCTCAGTTAAATTAGAAATTTAAAATTTTTGACTGGTACAATTCTGTGTAGAGAATCAACAATACAACAACCTGTTAGTAGCCAACACCTTCTTCAAATAACATCCTAGAAGCCTATATACTTGAAAATCACCTACAGACAGAAAAGATAAAATTGCTAGAAATCTAATTGACTTCATTTTGCTCAATAACAACTTTAAGCAGTACATAAAATCTAATAAAACATATCCTGGAGCTGACATTCATAGCGATCACAATCCAGTTATAATGAATTTTAGACTATAAAGGTTTCTTAAAGTTAAAAGGGAATAAATGTCAAGAAAAATAGACATCTCACAACTGAAGAACCCTGAAAAGAAAAATGAAATAAGTATCAAGGTTGAGAAAGAAACAAAAACGCTAGAGAACTTGGTACAGACAGACGTTGAAGTAGCATGGACTGCTCTAAAAACTAAAATATCAAAGATACAAGAAGACGACATCGGGTTCACGAAAAACAACAGAAAACAAGAATGAATAACACAAGAGATCATGGACCTCATGATCGTAAGTCAAAAATATAAAACAAGTCCAATAAAATACAGACGAGTCAATAAAATCATTAGAAAAAAGTGCAGAGAAGCTAAAGAAAACTGGATGTCAACCAAATGCCTAGAAATTGAACAACTTCAGGAAAGATACGACACCTTTAATGCCCATAAAAAAAGTAAAACAAATGACAGATAGATACAGAAAGAAACAAGAAACAATATTAAGAAATAATAATAACGAAATAATTATAGGTACAGAAAACAAACTGGAGAGATGGAAAGAATACATTCAGACACTTTTTGAGGATGATAGACCTTGTTCTCCACCATTCACGGATGATCGAATAAATAACAAAGGTCCAAAAATAACAAAAGAAGAAGTTATTTATGCACTAAAAGCTCGAAGAACAGAAAAGTCACCGGTCCAGACAATATCAATCACTATTCAATAATATATATATATGACACAGGTAAAATATCATCAGACAGAATATTAAGCATGATGTCTCATGTCCTTAAAACTTTTCTTATAATCATTTATACATGAATTAATAAAAAGTTTAATACAATTCTGCCAAGAGCAAAGTCTAATAATCACAAACACGTTATTTAAATTACCTATGAGTCGGTTATATACATGGTGCTCACCAGCAGATAAACCGAAAAAAGTGGTACGAAACCAAATCGATAATGATTAAAGAGAGATAGCGTAGCACCATCAAATCAGTTAAAATATATCCAGGAGCATATGTCACATCAGACCATAACCCACTAATCGCTAATGTCACGCTTAAGCTCAAACGTATTAGAAAACCCCAAAGAACTCCAAAACTAGATGTTAGAAAACTGAAAGAAGTTGATATAAAAAACAAACCCCAACAGAAAATATACGAAAACTTTGATAAATTCGATACTAACACCTACGAGATAAACCAACAATGGAAAACATTAAAAAGCTGCCTCCTCGTTCCATGCAAAGAGACATTAAAAGAATCGATAAGAAAGAGAGACAACTGGATGACTGACGAAATACTCGGCAGGATGGATCAAAGAAGACAAGCCAAGAACAAAGACAGTCACAATTACAAAATCATTAACAATTAAATCAAAAGAATAATAAGAGAGGCAAAACAAACTTACTATGAGGAAATATGTAAAGAGATAGAAGATCTTCAGAATAAATACAACGTATTCATCAACCTACATAAAAAGGTTAAGGCAGGGCTGCAAAAAAGAAACCACAGCACAAATCTTTTATTTGAATAAAAATTGAAATACTATGATAACGACTGACGAAAAGCTAAAATCATGAAAAGAATATATAAAAGAGCTCTTCGACGACAAGACATGCAAGACATATCTTTCGAGGAAAGAGAAACAGGTATAGAAATTACAAAGGAAGGAATATTGTATGCACTAAAGAATACCAGAAAGGGAAAAAGCACGGGGCTCGATCAACTGTTTATTGATAAATTTAAAATAATAGAAAACGAGTACATGGATGTCCTCTTAAAGCTCTTTAATGAAATTTATCAATCAAGTGACATACCCAATGAATGGTTGACCTCAACATTTATTTGTCTCCCAAAAAAGAAAAATAAAAGAGAATGCACCGACCACCGCACCATAAGCCTGATGCCTCACACACATAAAATGTTTTTGAAGATCATCCATAAACGCCTTTACCAAATACTTGATATGGATATTGAAGAAACCCAATTTGGATTTCGTAGAGGTGGAGGTACCCGTGAAGCTCTCTTTGCATTCAAAGTACTAATCCAGAGATGCTTGGATGTGAACTAAGATATGTATTTGTTTTATAGATTACAACAAGGCTTTCGATAAAGTCCGTCACAAAGAGCTAATGGACGTTCTCAAAGCAAAACAATTACAATTCCTTTGAATTATAACAAATCTATATTATAAATAGCAGGCACACATGCGCGTTAATGAACACACATCAGAAGGGTTTGAAATTAAAAGAGGGGTGCGACAGGGTGTGTATTGTCACCAATACTATTCAATGCATACTCTGAAGAAATTACGAAAAGAGCTCTTGAGGGAGAAACAGCAGGAATAAAGGTCAATGGAACACCAATTAAAAACATTAGATATGCGGACGATACTATCATAATAGCACGCAACCTCCGAGACTTCCTGAAGCTAATGAACAAGTTATTTGAGGATATAAAAGAATATGGATTATCGATAAACATCAAGAAAGTTTAATTTGTGAGGATATCAGAAACCCAAAATAATGATGAAAACCTGACAATTACGGTAAAACTTTAGAATAGGTTGAAAACTACAGTTATCTTGGCATAATAATTAATCACACATACGGCTACTCCAAAGAAATCAAAGTTCGAATAGAGAAAGCACGAACAAACTTCAATAAAATGGGGAAGGTACTTTGTGCAAGACTACTGAAATTAAACTTGAGAGTTAGGCTGGCAAGGTGTTATATTTTCTCGACTCTACTTTACGGCATGGAAGCATGGACACTTATCGCGTCGACTACTAAAAAGTTGGAAGCATTTGAACCGTGGGAATAAGGGAATGGTACGGATGCACATCAATCGAACTATTCAGAGCGGCAGCATCTACAATCAGAATAACCATAATAATTGCCAACATCCGGAGATGACACGTAAAGAAGATGTTTCACTTACATAAAATTAATCGCATTCACAAGGTATTTTATAAGTACAATTCTTTGTTCTTTCTTGTTTATTGTTAGGTTTAATTTTAGTTAACATAGATATCAATGTGTTTATTGTTTTGGATGTTGTTGAAATGTCCTATCGTCTTAAGTTTTCCGATAATTCTTTTATTTATCGTATTCGTCAAATAAACTTAAGTAAATTTGTGGCTTATTTTCAGCAAAAAAAGTAAATTTAAATTAATATTAATACATGTATAAAAGTGAGATGAACATTTAAACTTCTTTCTATTAGCACAAAATTTTGGGAGATTCTTTTCTTTACCTATTGAGCTACAAATTATTTTGTTCCATATATTCACATTGTGGCGAAACTTTATGAATAAACAAACCCATATATGTTACTAAATTTTAACCTCTGGATACTTTCATTGGTTTCAGCTATAAGCCTCGTCGGGAGAAAATGGATCCTTTTCTACTTCAAAACCCTTTAAATTCAATTAGTTTATCCCCTCTGAAAGGTGCAAAAACCCATTTGTTCTAAACGAAAGTTCTTAGGGTAATAAAATCGTTAGTATGTTCTTCCTTTCGCACAAAGTCAGCGGTCTACTAAATCAAGCAGCTTAAACGAGGATCTTGTCTCTATAAAATGGAAAATCGATATTTAATAGTATTTTTTATAGGAACCTTTTTAACTGTATTTAAAATGATTAAAATATGATTAATTACTTAACGTTATAGATAATGCAATAAAGCTGAACCTAATGATAATTCTAACGTAATAATTATTTTTTTTACATAAAGTATTTTTTGGTTTTAACATTTTATAATTTAACATTGTTGATAAGTTAGGGGATAGAGATAAAAGTTACAGCAGGGTCGAAAGTAACATTTTTAATTCAAGCACCAATTTCGGGAAAACTATAACAGACATAAACAAATTTTCTCGTTCAGGCCTCAATTGCACGTTAAAGCAATATTAAAATTGGTTATTAAGGTTTTTAAATAATTATAGTTTTTAATTATTTGTGAAAAATTAACGTAGCGGTAAATGTTACAACTGCCCCCAACCCCGGGGCGGTTGTAACATCACGTGGGGTCGATAGTTACAGTGATCAAAAGCTTAAACAAATGATATTTATTCAATGTAAGTACAAACATTCTTTCACATTCAGTCACATTCTTCGTGTGACCAACGTTTACATTCAATGCATTGAATCCAACCTTCCTCTGGCTTACTTGAACCATATGGTTCACAGCATACAATGCAAAAACACTCTTCATCTTCTTCATCATTCTCTTGTTGTTATTTTTTAAATGATTTTGTAGGAATTTCTGTAGGAATATTATTTAGTTTATTGTTGGTTTCATCTGTGACAGAAAAAGATGTCGCTGGTGCGGTTTCTTCATTTTGTTGATTTCTCTGGTTATCTGGTGTAGGTTCATCGTCTCTTTTTACTGATTCTGTCGTGGTAATTTCAACGTTGTTGGTCACTTTATTTGCTGGTAGAGGCCGATCTATGACATAAGACGGTGCATAATCTAAAGGTGTAAATATACTCCTATTAAAAGGAAATATTCCCGTGCATCCAAAGCCTGCTTGGATGTTGCTGGATGTCAGTGCCATCGGAAGTGCTGTAGCTACTATGGATGGGATATTACTGGATTGCTTTGCATTCATGAATCGCAGCCAAAATTAATTGGTTTTTTTAATGGCCCATATACAGAGCGATCCATTGGTTGTAACTTATGAGAACAGTAAGGCGGGAAGGATAACACAACAATGCCGTTCTCAGAGCAATAGTCCAGTGCCTTAATAGAAATATGAGATGCGTGTTTATCTAATAGCAGCAGGATTTTGTGAGCGGTAGTTGCTGACGTATATTTCCGAAAGTGTTGTAAGAATTTAAGAAATTATTGCATCCACCCGCTTGAGTTTCCCGCGCCTGTACTTTCAGTTGGACCAACTCGAATAAAATGTTCCTGGTACCGAATCCTCGGAAATATAAACATCGTAGGAACAAAGTTTCAAACTTGGCAGACGTCAATGCTCTAACTTGCCTTGTTCCCTTTTTAGTGACAATTCTATTGGTCCTTTGGACTGTTGTGATCCCAGTCTCATCGACATTGTATATGTCTTTAATTTCGTGTTTATATTTGTCCATAACTTTTTGCAAATTATCAAAACAACAGAAAACATTATTCTCGTTAAAACTAGTGGCACGAGCTGAACTTGTTGGTTGTGCGCACCTTAACCAGAGTTGGGGTTGTCGCTTCCTAAATCTGCTGAATCAATCTTCTGTAGCCATCTGGTTTTGCTCCCACTGTGGTGGCATTGCTAACTTATATTTATTGGCTAACTCATATGCAAACTTTCTGATTTCTTTCGGACCAAAACCATAATATATGTTTGAATATATGTTTATATTGGTCTTCGGTAAAACTTTGTTCCTAGCTCTATAACCCATGGAAATAGAATTATTTAAACTCTCACCTGGTGCTTCCTTTTTAATTTTAAATCGTCTTAAACAAAAATGCAGCTTCATAACTTGCATTATCTTTGGAACCTCTTTTATTTCTTCTAATTTTTGTATGAGTCATTCTGGAAATAAAAAAAATAATACATTAAAAAACCAGAATGCTTAAAATCGTTAGCGGGCTCGGTTGAAACGTTACAATCGCTCCCTCGATAGTATGTTACGTTCGGCCCCGACATTACTTTTTAAAAACTTTTTAATTTTTGACAACGACAGTAAGTTATCAGCTCACTGTTTACAATTTATTCTTTATTACGTAACTTTTCTAAATGCCAATGTCACTCTTCGCAACGATACTTTATATATTTTTAAGTAGGGTAGTTAGAGGTAAAAACACGCACGGGGCAAAAGAACGCACCTCATTTAAATTTGCCGCTAATGTCCACTTTGAACCCGATTTTAGTTACAAACGTTTTGCAACATTATGTCATATGTGTTGTTTCAAGTTTAAAGCTGATTCAAGACGTTGTTTACAAACTATGAGGTAAATATGATTTTTTACTATTACACTGTAATATTGGCATAACAAAATTAATTTGTGATAAAATTAAATTGGCATTTTTCTTTGAATTAGTTTGTGAGGTGTTTTCTTGAGTTGATTGTGAGTTATTATGTTAAGACATTTCGAGTGAGGTTAGGTTCTTAAAATCTTAACAGCTGGTTTTGACAGTATTATGAGGCAAAATTACGAGTGAGTATTTTTTCCCATTATCATAAATTAATTTTTTTTCTACTAATTTCGGAGTTAAATATTCAATTCATCTAAATCTGGGTTTCTGTTTTTCAGAAACTACAAAAAAAAATAAGATCACTAGCCTTTGATAAAAATTATTTTGTGCGAAGCTCGTAAACTTATTAAATATGACGTTAAATAACGGCTTTTCTATTCGCTCCGTGCGTGACCATGGTAGGGGTACCTTGAAACGATGCCAGCGTGCGTAGCGGCAAAATATGACAAAATTGGAATCATGGAATCTTTTTACGCATAAATTTTATCAAAAATGTGTGCAAATACAGGTGGCGTATTTAATTGTGCTAATAATAGCAAAAATAGTAAGTGTAGTTTTTATAGGTTTCCAAAGATTGCATATAAATTAGAGAAAAGAAAAAGATGGATCCTTGCTAAAGTAAATATCACATAATCTCATTTTTATGCAATTGAAATAGGAAATATTTAAATAATTTACCTTAAATGATATTTTATAAGGCTTCAAGCTAACTGCAGAGTGCCTGATGACTTTAGCTTTTATATCATACCTTTTAATTATATGCTCTTTCACTTGAAAAACTTGATTTTTCAGTACTAGATTTTTCTCTTTCTTTTCCGTTTGGGGTTAAAAAGATATATTATGATGAATTTTGAGAAACCCAGTTTTTAATACTACATTTATTTTGTACATAAACTGAAAAAATATAATTAAAAAGTTAATTTTTAATAATTGTCAATTTCGCCTGTATTTAACAATGTCAAACATATGTCATATGTTTAACCTGAAAATTGGTAGGTCCAAAACAGTCAGATGAAGGCGGTAGGTGTCGCGTCAGTCACGCACGGAATACGTCAGACAGCAAAAGCTGTGGGATTTCATGAAGCGAAAATACAGCAAAGCTTAAAAAAAGAGAATGGTGTAAAGTCTTTAAGCAGATTTAAAGCAGTTCTAACCAAGATCCAAGAAAACGAAATAATTCAGCATCGCAAAGAACTCGACAAACGATTTTATGGAATGACGCTGAAGTCATTGTGTTTTTTAATTTCTTCCTATTGTATAAGAAACCGTATTGAGCATCCATTGACACCTGCAAATCAGTTGGCTGGTCGGGACTTCACTGTTATCCCAGTTGGAAAGAGAGATGTAGCAAAAGCTATAGCTACCGATCAAGGACAAAGAACTACGGCTGTTTACTGTATGAGTGCAACTGGTCACCATGTACCTCAATTTTTTTATTTACTCGAAAACGGATGAATCTACTTCTAATCAAAGAAAGACCTACTGCCAGCGACATGGCTGTTACTGATAGTGGTGACACTAGAACACTTTTACGTTTATCAAGTACCTGGAGCATTTTAAAAAACATACAAGTCCAACAGAGGTGAACCCCGTTCTTCTGATTCTAGATAATCATGCATCGCACACAAGTCTACAAGTAGTAATATTGGCAAATAATAATTTCATCCATTTATTAAGTTTGTCACATCATAGCAGCCATAAGACCAAGAGCCAGTCGATCGGGCATTTTTCAAACCATTAAAGGCTTATTATGAGAGCGTCGCTGACAGCTGGATCAGTTTCCATCCAGGATAGGTTTTTACCATTTACCATGTGGCTGGTCTCTCTTTAACAGCATTTGCAAAACTGCTACTGTAGTTATAACAAGAGAGTGCTTTTGCTCTACAGGAATCTACCCACTAGATAAAAATATTTTTTTTACGTAGATTTTATGCCAGCGGAAGTAACAGAGCAAGATTTAGGTGAAGATTCAGACGATGGAGGTCATTGTTTTATCCAGTTTAAGCAAGAAGAAGAAAAACTTATTACTAATGCGATAGAGCTCCCTAGTACTTGGTCCTTCAAATATTGAAAAAAAAACTGCTACTGACACGAAAGCTCCCCAGCCGTCATCAAAATTGGAACAGTCAGTACAGTAAAATTAAAAAGGAAACGAAACAGGAAAAGTTTGGTCGTACCCACTAACATTGACACCTAATAATGAGTGACTTTTAGAAGAACAAGAATGAAAGAAGAAAGCAGAAAAAAAGAAGGAGAGGAAGCATTACTGAAGAATCAAAAGATTAAATCTCAAAGTGCTAAAGTTCGAGCTGCCAATAGGAAAAATTTCGACGAATCATCATCTGATGAATCAGTAGCACTCTCTTGTCAATAAAGTATTGATTCTTGTGACATTTATTTTTCCGATAACAATAAAGAGCAAGACATTTTGTCGCCAAAGTCTGTAAAGTAAATGATGATAATTACGAAGGCGTAATTTTTAAGCGACTGCTCACAAAATTTCGTTTTTCTGATTTTAAAATTCGGTAGTATTCTCTGACGACCTCGAAAAATATCCTCTTGCGTGAACTACTACCCAATTTGTAGCAGCAAGAGTGCGCAAATAAAGATTTTTTCAAAACTTTTTTTTTATTTATTAGTGTAGACTTCGTCAATTTTATCGAAATGGAAAGATACCTTATGTGTGGAGTATTTGTCAGTTCTATGCCATTCTACGCAGTTAAAAGTAATATCGGGTACCGTATCATCCAAAAATTCTAGAAGATCATCGGCTTTCATATCAACACCTATACGGGACACATGTACATGGCCTTGTCTAGGAATCCTGTTTCCAGTAGACGATTCGTTGCTTCCACTAATCGGTTTGTATTTGTTTTCTTTTTAGATTGGGTATTCCAAGATGAGTGTCCTGTTTTTAGATTGTTTTTATTTTCTTTTTGGTTATCACTCATGTATGAATGAGGTAGACTTGTGTTTTTGTTTACTGACATTTTAATGGGTTCTTGACTGATAGAACCTGAGTTGTTCGGGCCTGCTTATTTACAGTTTTTTCGCTACATGACGTTGGTATGGATATGGCTGAATTTTAATTATATTTATCTTTTAATAAGGAAATTAAATCTTGTTGCTCCTCCCTACGTTTTTCTAGATGGAATGATGGTTTACTTACTACTACAAGTTCACTTTTTCTTTTAGTTAGTTCCTGGTTAGTATTTATATGATCACACACAATAACGTCTAGGTTATGTTCCACATTGACTGCTTTAATATCTTTTTGCACTGTTTGTGTTAATTTATGAACGTAATTCACTATTATGTCAATTAATTCCTGCTTTTTTAGCTTATCTATTTCCGCTTTTAAAACTGCGACTTGACTCTCGGACGTCATCTTGAAAGATGAAGGATGAAAGATGAGAGGTAAGCTGTTAGTGGTCTAATACTACTTTTGTCATTTGTGGTGTGTTTAGAGAGATTTGTTACTAATAATAAGAATATTAAATCATAATTCTCGCGAGAAAAAGATTCTTGAACTATTAAAAAGTTCTGCGAATTCTTCTACTTTATTTACAGGTAAACTACATTATTTGCTCATTATTTTTTAATTATTAAAAAACATAACCTCAAAAAGTTAATGTAATGATTTGATTCCAACCTTAGACTAGCAATATTATTAAATCCTTTACAACCAATATTATAAGCCTTGTTTTATTTCAGAATTAAATAATACACAAAGCAATGACGTTTGAAATGAAGGGCATATTATTAGAGATGCTTCAAGTTTTGATGAAGAAGATGAGTCTAATATAGGCAAACGTGATTATGAACTACTCGTGGTTGAAATAAAATCGGATCGGCATTACTGAAATGGGCAGATACCGTCATTCCTGGTAGTGAGATAGAAGAAATCATACTATGGTCGTACAATTCTTACGGCCAGAATAAAATGTATCCTCAAGTAAAAATCATCACTTAGAAGTTTCTACTAAAGGGTCACACCCACATGGAGGCGTACAGTTATGTACGTATGTATGTTAAATTCAGCTCAGATGATATGGCAAGTGCCGTACAAGATGTTTTGGACTGAAAATCATTAAGACTTGCTGCCGTTGAACACGGAGTAAAATTTCAGACATTACAAAGATATGTCGCAAATAAATGTACTAATCCAGATGATGATCGAATTGAACCCAATTATGTTGTACGGCGTGTGTTTTCAGAGGAACAGGAAATTTCTCTGTGTGACTATATCAAAACTTGTAGCAAAACGAGCTACGGATTACCAACCATTCAAGCATGAAAGGTAGCATATGATATGGCAATTGAAAACAATATTCTAGTTCCAGCGAATTGGATCAAAGATAAAATAGTAGCATTGTTGTAAACAAATGCAAATAATCATATTTAATTTTTAGTGTTGAGACACGACTATTTGAGGTTAGACTAACTTAACTGTGATAGCATACACATGCAAATTGACACAAATCAAGAATTAGTTCTAATAATAAGTCAACAAAACTATATAAAATGTAACTAGTTAACTTAATTAAACAGTTTATCACTGTAACTTTTACGAGATCACGAATGAAATGGCGGTATTTTGACTGGCGCCGTAAAATGATATTACTGAGATAATGTTGGTTGTACAATTGAAACTTGGCGGTAAATTTCAAAAAAAAATTAGAAGGTCTTATTGTGTACCATGTCTCATTGTGTACTACTCTCCCCTACATTAAAAATTTTACTCCACTGAACATGTTTTGTATAATATGTGCACTTACTTTCTTAATTACTTTTTTTTTTATTTCACAAAAAATTTTTCATACAAATTTAAAAAGTAATTTCTCTGCAATAGTCAAAAAAATGCTACTTTTTGCGTCTCTAAATAATTGCTGTTAATGTGAAATAAAAATCCAATAACATCGCAGATTGTTGGGAAATAGGAGAAACCAATAAAACATTTTGTAGTAGTGGACGGGTGTCGTTGTCCGTGAATCGTCGCTTGGAGATGGAAATTCGTGGATCGAAAGGCACTCAATTAGCATCGCCGTCGTGCACAAACACAAGGGGCGTCTAATGGATCAGATGGAGCGGCCATGATTGCCCCTAATTAGTTGCTCGTTCTGTTTACTGTAGAAAGGTCTTTACTGACCGGTGTAGACTATACGAGGGGTATGTATGTATATTCAATAACAATTTTCCATTTCGATGTTTTGAAGCCAATAGCTATTTAACTGTACAACGAATTTTATCACACAATAATATATTGGATTTAAATAGAAACCCTATATAAATTAATTAACATCAACGGCACCAAATGCTTAGTAGATATTTGTACTTCAGAAGCATACAATACTATGATGTTCATTTTCATAACTTTACAGAGGAGCAGTTTTAATTTTTTTTTACACCAAAAAGTGTTTTAATTAATTATTAATTAAAACTTAATTAGGTCCCTCCAAAAGTGTAAAAATTAAAAACAAGATTTTAATAAAACTTTCTATCTATCATTATTTACGTAATACATTTTTTATAATTTAAAAAGAAATTTCTTTCTTGGTTTTTTAACCCTTTTAATGGACGAGGTGTTGTATCCCTCTAATAAAATTATTGTACTGTAAGACAAAATTACTGTACTTTTAAGTAAGTACTGTAAGTTACGTAAGTACTGTAAGTACTGTACGTAAAGTGTAGGGTATTCAATAATAAGTACAATACTGTTTGACTTACAAAGTTTATTTAACCACACAATTCACCTTTACAAATACAAATAATACATCTAGGCATTTAACCAAAATGGTATTTTAGGTTCAAACCACTCAGCCATCCTCAAGTAGGTCTCCTTCTGGATAGTCACTATTGGTATTACTAGTATGCTTAAAGTTTTTTTTTTAAAACATGGTAAAGTATAGGAACATATGGAAGTAATACCAATAGATCATTATACTTTGGACTTTAGGACATTAGGTATTGGACTGTGTGATACCAGCTGCAAATCGTTTGACCATGTAAGGTGTCGCTTTCGAAACCTAACAAGGTTATTCTCCTGGTTTTAATCATGAAAATTACTTTTCAAAAACAGAGTTCCCATGCTGTTTTATTTTACTTGCAGTTGAACACAATTTGACAGAAGAACTTATTGTTTGTTGATGTCTGTTTTCTGTTAATCAAAGGTGGATTTTGAGATGTTTTGACATCAGAAAATACCTAAAATTTTTAAAATCTTTTAGTTTTATATTGTTACGGACATGCATTCAGCGTGACCATGTACCGGTTGCGTCTTGGAGCATCGAGAACTTTCGACAGATGTCTCGAGCGCATGAAAGGATCTACCGTTCAAACAACGAATTAGAGGTGGGACTACGGTAGGATGTTCTCGAACATAGTAACTTTAGTATATATATATATATATATATATATATATATATATATATATATGTATATATATATATATATATATATATATATATATATATATAACGATGTTATGAGTTTAGTTTAGTTTATAAGAGAGTACCGAACTGTAAACTTATAAATAAATATATTTATATAAATTCGAACCGCTCGTTTTATTTAATCTCGCTACAATATTATGTTCGGTATATTTCATTGAAGTTTGTCTAATTAACAGCTGCCAGTCTCAGGACCTTAAATGGACGTTTTTTTCTCCTTCGCGGTCTCAGCATATGGACAGTGTACGCCTCCATTCAGAAGTTAAGGGAACTATTCAACACTATTTATGATTCAGGTTACATTCCAGAGAAATGGCTGTTATTTGTAACACTGCTAAAAAACTCTCTGCGATAACATACGAAAAGTTCCGGACAATTAGCCTTATGAGTCATGCACTTAAGATTTTTCTTAAGATCGTATCCTCTGAAGATAAAAGAAATGCGAAAAAAATCTCGGGGCCATACAGTTTGGATTTCATAATTAGGACATTCTAAGTCTTACAAATTTTTACTAGAACGAGCGTGCTCAAGTCAGGGTCGAAGGCAGCAAGTTGACCAACCTTGTAAAGATCATGCGATGAGTGACTGTGACTGATCAAGACATGGCTGTGTGCTCTCGCCGATTCTTTTTAATACATACCTTATTGAAATTTTCACTAAATCCCTCATCCCCTTCACGGAAAATACATCAATAATCTTCACTACACCGACAACACTGTGCTACTATCAACCAGCTTAAAAAAACCTACAGAACTTGCTGCAGTGCATAAGAACTGCGAATAGAAAGTACGATCTGGACCTTAACAATAGAAAAACCAAATTTATGGTTATATGCCGTGCAACTGTAGATCCCGAGGCGCTAATGAAACAATAAAGAGATCGAAAGAATTGACAGATTCTTCTAACTGCAACTACTGTTAACTTTGAATAAGACTACGCTGAAGGAATTGGGTCCAGGATCTAAATCGCTTGGTTCACATTTACCAAGATGAGATCATCACTGTGCTGTCGTAACTTAAATTAAAAGACCACAAAGATAATAGTTGGCTACGTTCTTTCGGTACCACTATACGGAGTTAAACACTGATACAAGAAACTAAAAAAAGATCACATCCTTTGAGATCTGGATCTCCAGGAGAATATTTAAGACAACTTATGGATCATGTTATCAACGTGAAAGTTCTATATCACATTAGAACAGAAAGAAAATGGTTAAAATAGTGAAATATTGTAAGTGTAAGTACTTCGGCTACGTAATGCGCAACGGAGAAAGATATCGTCAACATATCATGCAGGCTTATCATTAGGCGTCATGCATATCTAGAGGATTTGGAACTGTTTTTAAGAGCGGTCAACAGAACCGTTGATGGATAGCGTTAATAATTGCCATTATCCAGACCGGATAAGCTACTGAAGAAGATAAAATAATAAATTTTTTTTCTTGTACCTCACATTTTTTTGGTTTTATTCCCATAAAAAATATAAAACTGAGATGTCATGTCACCAAGTCGTTATATTTATTTTGTGATGTGTATAATATTTTTATATTAATATGTTTATTTTTTTGTAGGTAAGTGTCTACAAATTATTACACCTTATAATTGGTAAGTAAAACCCATTATAATCTTATTTTAAAATGTATATATTCTTTTTTTTTCCTCAGCTTTTCCCTCTTCAGGTGTCGCTATTCCTTAGTCTTCGTGGCGCCAATTATTTTTGTTCATCAGATCTTCTTCACGTAAACCTTACTCTCTCAATTTCTTTACAACACATTCATTCCGTCTTCTCCTCGGTTTTCCTTTACCTCTTCTTTCATCAACTTCGTCTAACAGCTCTATCCTTGACATGACCAAACCATTGTAGTCTTTGTTCCCTAATCAAGTCGTTTTTGATCCTGTCCCTTCTAGTCTTACCCAGCATCCAACTTAACATTTTCATTTCAGCTGCCTCCATCTTCTTTTCCTGGATCTTCTAGGCCACACTTCACCGACGAACAAAAACGCAGGTATCCACCACATTCTCGTATATCTTTTCTTTTAGCGCATCCTCGATTTTTCGATCACAAAGTACCCCGCTCATTCGCTTCCAATTAAACCAACCAGCCTGTATTCTGTGGGCAATTTCTCGATCTAGTGTCCCATTTTCCATTATGTAGGAGCTGATGTATTTAAATTTGTTTACTCGTCCTGACTTTTCTCCAAGCAATTCTACGTCCCCAACCATTCCTCTTTCTCCCAACCACATATATTCCATTTACGACCTGTTAATTTCCTCCCTCTTTAATAGCCCTTCTCCAACACTCCAACTTCTCTTCCAACATTTCTTTGTTTTCCCCTACTAACACGATATTGACTACACGATAACAGCAAAGAGCATTGACTAAGTAGTCCCTTCCTTACTTTCTCTGTCAATACATACATAACAAGAATAAACTGGTAAGGACTCAGTGAAGAGCCTTAATGTAAACTTACTGTCACTAGAAAACTAGTATTTCTCAAGAATCCATTTTTCTCTCATACATCTCCACAGCTTATGTCTAGCAACTGTGTTGTACGCCCTACTAAGATCTATAAACATCAAATGTATCTCTTTTTTTCTCGCTGTATTTCTCTATCAACTGTCTCAATGCAAACAAGGCATCCGTTTTCCTCCTTCCTGTCATAAACACAAACTGTTCGTCTCCTATCGATGTCTCCCTCCTTAACCTTTGCTCTAGAGTTCTCTCCTAAATATTCATTTTATGCGACATTAATGTTATCTCTCTATAGTTCTTACAGTCCTGAGTAACTCCCCTTTTTCTATATACAATGGTATTATCACAATCTCTGTCCATCCATTGGGCATCCTTTCTTCCACATACATCCCACTCGTCATTTGCCACAAAATATCAAACCTTTCCTTTTCTAGAGCCTTCCAAACCTCCACAGGTATCCTTTTTTTTCCTTTAACCTTCTGTTGCACTTTATCGTTCCCTCAGCAAGATTTTTTCTCTAGGAGGTCCTTTACCAGACGTTTTTCCTAGCACTTCATCAGTCATGTACCGTATCGTTTTTCTCAAGTTCTTTCAACACTTTACTTTATTACTCTGCTTTTCAAATAATTATCCTTTAACTTTCAACATTTTTTTTCTGGTATCCTACTTTTCTTTCCACCTCACCTTTATCTCTGTATCCACTATCAAGGGTCGGTGTTCACTAGTGACATATTAACATTTTATCAATTTGCAGTAACCTCTTTTAGCTGACTTCTTCTACACAGCACAAAATCTATCTGACTTTTCCTTCACCCTCTAATATAGGTAACACACTGGTCTTTAGTCTTCAGAAAAAAACGTATTAATGACAATTAAATCCTAAGTGTGGACAAAGTTTGATGTAGTTACCCAAATTTTGTTTTACTGCTTTGAATTATGTATGGTGTATGATTTTCTAGGTTCACTTAGTCCGACCCTAAAAATAAAAATGGTTTTAATACATTGCCTGAGTATATATGGCTATTATGTACATTATTTCTTATTGTGTTGATACTATTTATGTTACTACCGCTAATAATCACGTTAGGTTGTTCGATGTTTCATCATTATATAACACAGCATGTTGCAAATGTAATATTTGCGTAAACACGATCTGAGCGTATTAGTTATTTATCAAAAATGTTTACATTTCGCCACTCAAATAATCAGAATTAATTAACATCACATAAGAGCAATTACAAACAGGACTGAAACAACGGAAACTAACATGATTGATCTTGTTGATTTATCCAGACATACATTAACACGTTAACCACACATCGATAAATATTTAGGTGAATGCACGTTTGGATTGTACCTGATGCTGCATACTCCGCCTGCCGAAATACTATCATTTACTTCATTAAATTAATCCAGAGATAATAAGATTATCCAACGCCGTTTTTGTTTATATAAGTAATTTGGCTTTGATTTATGTAACTTAAAAGCCAATAAAGAAAAAATTACGTTTTGTTTGCCTGCTATTTTATTTATTTTAATACTTTAGGTTTTAAATAAAATTTAAGTATGTTTTTTTTAAATTAGGAGTAAGTGAAGAAGACTAGCGTACAATAAATTTAAATTAAATAAAGCATATTATATTGTCACGAAAAAGCTGACAAATTTGATATTAAAAACACTCTCGTTCACAATACTTAACTAAGCCTCTCGTTCACAATACTAAACGAAGACACGTTGCTCAAGTCAGGGAAGTCAAGTCAAGTTTATTGGGGGTGAGAAAGGATATAGATAATAAAAAAATGCAGATCAGAAACAGATAGATAAACGATAGAAATGAATAAGATCACAAAATATCAACAGTTTTACAAAGAAAAACAAGAAACACTTCTTGCCTGAAACTTATAAAGGAACTCAAGGTTAAAGAAACTAAACAATAATTTCTCTAAAAGATTTTAGAAGAATACGCCTCAGAAAAAATATCAGCAAATTATGAACAAAAATCATATATTTAATCGATATATTGAAAACTATAAAAAAAGGTTATATATTCAATAAAAAACTTGAAGATTTTTATCGTCTCTAACCATAAATTAAATAATACGTCACAATAAAAAAATTAGTTTTAAAACTTTGAACAAACATGAATTTTTAGAAAAATAAACAATATACATTTTTTAATAATGCTCACAAATTTTTAATATTAAATACATAATAATAAAAGACAGATAATGACACATATTGTCATCAATAATCTTATACTTTAAAACAGATTGCAGTCTTTAATAATGTATCATCATCATTCTGGCTTTAAAACCCTGCATGGTTCCTAGCCTCCTCAAGAATTTCTCTCCAGTCGTCCGTATCCATCACCTTTCTCCGCCAAGCAAGTATTCAAATATTTCTCATGCCTTTATCGATGTTATCAAGGAACCTTGTTCTGGGTCTTCCTCTTCTTTTTTGACCAATGGGTCTATCAAAAAGCATTTTTCTAGCTGGGTCATTTTGTTCCATCCGCATTACATGCCCTATCCACCTCAGACGTCCTATCTTAATATGTTTTACGATATCAGGTTCCTGATAAAGTTCGAAGTTGTATCGTCTTCTCCATACTCCATTGTCATTCACTGCTCCATAGATCCGCCTGAGTACTTTTTTTCGAAACATCATAACATGTTTTCATTATTTTTTATTAGAGTCCAGGTCTCTGAACCATATGTCAGGATAGAGGAGTTTTATTTTTGTACTTCTCGATAATATTGTGGATTTAAGGAGGAGATTGAACCCAAAATAGTATGTGTTGCCGTGCAAATGCGGTTTATCTGTGCGGTAGTATTATTTTCAGTGTTAAAGAGCTCTCCCAGGTAAACAAATTCGTTCAGTGCTTCGGTGACGTCTTTGTCTATAACAAGTGGTCGTACGATTTGTGGTTGCGTGCTTATTTTCATATACTTCGTTTTGTTGGTGTTTATTATTAAATCCATTCTTGTAGCTGATTCTTTTAATGCGACATACACCTCTCGTACAGCGTTTTCCGTTCTCCCAACAATATTGTTATCATCAGCATAGGCGAGGATTTGCAATAATTTATTATATATTGAACCAGTGGTTGTGATTTGTGACATACATATTACTTTTTCCAGAACGGTTCAGAGAGGTTCAGGTTCAGAGAGAGAAAGGTTCAGAGAGTTCCCCTAAATTCGTACTCTACATCTAAACTAAGCTTTGGACTACACAAAAAGGTTAAAGAAATTTCGAATATATACAAGAAACACCACGAGACAAACCTGAAAAATGATCAAGGCGACTACGTACATACCCAGGAAGAACTAGCCAAAATCTGGACAGATTATGCTTCGTCCCTCTTTGCAGACAACAGACCGAATCTGCCAACTACTAACCTATCTACAGAAACTTTGTCCGGTCCTCCGATTATTCGCGCCGAGGTGGAGTACGCTATAAAAATAGCAAAACTGGGCAAGGCCCCTGGACCGGATGGCATTACTACGGAAGCCCTAAAACTGTTGGATGATGACAACATCGACACTCTGGTAACAATCTTCAATGCCATATATGACACGGGCCACATTCCAACGGATTGGCTTTCTTCAACCTTCATAATGATCCCTAAATCACAAAGAGCGACAAGGTGCAAGGACCACAGACTGATTAGCTTGATGAGTCATTTACTTAAAATATTTCTTCGCATACTCCACACAAGAATGTTCAGAAAACTAGAAGAGCTGAGCGGCGAGACACAATTTGGTTTCAAGAAGGGACTCGGGACGCGCGAAGCATCATTCTGCTTGAATACCCTGGTACAAAACTGTATGGACCAACGAAAAGATATAGTCATCACATTCCTCGACTACGAAAAAGCTTTTGACACCGTAAAATACGATGAAATAATAAAAATGCTACACAATGCTGATATTGATGAGAAAGATATAAGAGTTATCCAGAATCTCTATTGGAATCAAAAGGCACGTGTGAGGCTGAACAAATCAACAAACGGGTACCCGATAAATAACATTCGTTACGCTGACGACACAGATAACGAACATGATATGCAGTTGATACTAAATAAAATAAACATATGGCCACAGGAAAAACATATGGCCTGAAGATAAATGCTGGAAAAACAAAATGCATGACAATAAGAAAGGGTGCATTTTTCAGAGTACAACTGCACGTAGATAATGCTCCAATCGAGCAAGTGAAAACATTCAAATACTTGGGAATGATGGTGAATGACCAATGGGATCCTCAACAAGAAATAAAATGCCGTACCGAACAAGCAAGACAAGCTTTTCTTAAATTTAAGCCGCTACTTTGTAACCGCAATCTTTCCTTCAATCTCCGTTACAGAATGGTTAAGTGCTATGTATGGTCCATATTGTTATACGGCATGGAGACATGGACGTTGAAAATATCTTCCATTAACAAGTTGGAAGCCTTCGAAATGTGGACCTTGCGAAGAATGTTCCGCATACCATGGACAGATAGGGTGAGAAACGAGGAAGTTCTAAGAAGAGCAAATACTGAGAGAGAATTGCTCAGCTTGATCAAGGCACGAAAGATTGGATACCTGGGCCACATCCTGAGAGGGGAAAAATACGCAATCCCTCAACTAATTATCCAAGGAAAGATTGAGGGCAAGAGAGGAGTAGGTCGCAAACAAATGTCGTGGCTGCGAAATATAAAGAACTGGACAGGCGTAACTAACACTGGCGAACTTTTGCATGCCGCAAAAGACAGACGTCTGACCTTAAGATAATTCGCCAACGCACTATAGGTGCACGGCACCATAAGAAGAAACATCTAAACTTTTTTAAGAGTTAGTTTTGTTAAATATACCAACTGATTTGGTATTTCTAGCTCTTTCATTGCTTTGAACATTTCTGTTCTGTTCACAGAGTCGTAGGCTGCGTGTAGCTGCTTTAATAATAATTTAAATAGACTCAATATGCTATTTACTTTGGTTAAAACTTTAATATCCCTTAACAAAAAATGATAATCAAATGTATATTTGACTGCAATCTGAACGAATTCCATTGGCCATTGTTTTGTTTTATCCTAAAATTATTTCTACAAAAAAACAGGAATTTCGGTCATTCATATTCTTCTCATGGCGCCATCTCCTTTCGAAAGTTGGATCCAAATGGCAATTGTAGTTTTGGAAACAGCTGCGCGAAAGATTTCTGTGGATGAGCGGTCGAACCATCTCCTCAGGTTTTTCAGACACGAGTTCTGGCGTCTTCCTACTGATCTTTTGCCCTGTACTTTTCCTTCCAGTATAACTTAAAGTAATTCGTATCTTTCGCCTCTCAACACATGACCCAAGTATTGCATTTTTCTCTGATTATTCTTAGTAATTCTTTTTGTTTACACATGCGACGAAGTACCTTAACATTAGGAACTCTTTGTACCCATGGAATTCTCAACATTCGTCTGTATATATACATCTCAAATGCATCTATTCTTTTTTCTATTTCAAAGTCCATTGTCCAACTTTCACAGCCATACAGTAAGACAGAAAAAACGTAACATCGGATCATTCGGATTCTAAGCTGCAGACTAAGGTCTGATCTTGTAAAAAATGTTTTCTTGCTCATGAATGCTTTCCTTGCTTGTTCGATCCTTGATAGGATTTCTTTTTTTGGATTACACTGACTATTGATATTTGCTCCCAAATATTTTATAGAATTTACCTGTTCTATTATTTGACACTTGGCATACACATGTACGTTTATTGGTGTCTTTGAAAATACTAAAGTTTTAGTTTTGGAAACGTTTAGATGTAAACCTAGCATTTCGTTGTTGTGAACTACCGCATTTATTATAATTATTTTGTAGTTCTTGTGCGTTGCTTGCTATTAAGACGGTATAATCAGCATATCTAATGACAGTTATTCCTATACTTAATTAATTAATCATAAAAATAATTTATAAATAATTTAAATTTTTTAACAAAAGTTCGGTAAAATAAAATAGATAAACCGCACATAAAAACAATAAAAAATTATCTCTGGTACTTATATTCTGAGAAAGTCACTGGCCTCTGTAGGGAACACGTGTTCATATTCATTTATGTCGAGGAAAGGAACAAATTGTTTATTATCCTCTATTTCAATTGTAAATTGTGTTTCAATGTGGGGTCATGGATGCCACATACAAATAATATATCGCCAACTTTATCTTTAGGAAGTGCTAGGATGATGTCGTCATCATATTTTCTGACAGAAGTCAAATTATAAGACAGGATTGGAAGGATCATGTCAAGAATATCATCCGTGACATAAGAGGCAAAAATTGGTGAAACTTTTGCACCCATCGGTGTTCCAATGGTGGAAGAAAAATCGGTATTGTCAAACAAGAAGGTTACTGAATCTAAGAATGTTTCTAAGTCTATTTTATAATGTATTTCTATGTTATTCCATTTTTTTTTAATAGGTCTTAACGAAGCTTCCTAGTAGACATTGCTTAATAATAATACCACGTCAAAACAAGAATGATGCCTTTAACAATTTTTTAACTTAAAAAGAATTTTTAATGTAATATTTATTATTCATGTCATCTGCTTTTGTTAATATGTATGTTACTAGAGTGGCTATAATCTCTGTAGGCGCTCCGATGGATGACACTATTGGTCTAACTGATAACTGGGATTTGTGGATTTTAGGGAGTGAATATTATTTAGGTGCTACACTGTTATGTGTTGTAAGTTTCTTTTTTGTCACATTATCTATCATGCCTTTTATATTTAAAGATTTCATAATTTTCTTACTTTCTGTTTGTATGAAAGTAATGGGATTACTTATCAAATCATTGGATAGTTCCATGTATTGATTTTTTTCCATAACGACTGTTACAATATTTTTATCGGACCAGGTAATTATTAGTTGTGGGTTTTTTTGAAGAAAATATATAGCTTTTTTATTGTTGTAAAAAATGTAGTTTGGTTGAAGTATTTGTGGGACTAGCTAGTAATTGATCATATTTTTTTTTTATTGATAAATGATATGACAAAATCTATGTCAGCCATTAGGCGCTTTACAGAGAAGTTATGATACAAAACAGCTGCAATACTAAATTCTGGGCCTAAAATCGGTATACATGAAACATCTTTGGGAATCTCAATCCTTATTAGAATGTTATCCAATTAGGTTTAACTTTAAGTTAATTATTTAATGTAGATTCTTTTATACTATCTTATTTTTTAATTTGTTTTCTTTTAACTTTATAAAATAAATAAATATAAACATATATTAAACAAAAGACATCATCGCAGAATTCAGGCAGCATTGATGAAATACCTCAGAAGAACGATTGGAGTAAAATGAACTGATAGAATCAGAAATAAGAAATCAAGGGGAAAAATTGGCATGGTGCGGGCATCTAACCCGGATGGACAATAATAGACAAGCAAAAAGAATGTGGGACGCCAAACCAATAGGGAAGAACACAAGAGGAAGACCCATTAAAGAATGGAACAGTGACATCTTGCAAATACTGCAGAGTAAGGCTAATACTTGGCAGGAAGCAACACAGATGGCATCCAATAGAAAGGAATGGAGAAAGTTCGTTAATAGCTAGGACACCTCAGAAGATTGTAAAATATTGTAATTTATTGAATTGTATTATAAACGGCCCACCACCTAAAGGTACAAATGGGACTACTAATTAAGTAAAGTAACTAAACATATAATTCTTTAAATTTTTAAATTTAATTCTCCACAATGTTTAATGATATGTGTATTAAGATAATTAATTAATTAGCACAAAACACAATATGAGTTTACCACAGCTGGCTGTTCATCTGGTTAACTTCGTCGATAGGGTTAGTGATATAAGTTTAAGGGTTAGAAATCACCTATCTCAGTGGCAGAGAAACTATTTGAAGTCTCTGATATAATAATTTAAAATAATAAATAATTGTAAATAATAGATAACAATTGATTGGAGTAGCTCGACCGAAATATCAGCAAAAGTAATTTATTTAAATAACCGCTCACCTCGACGTTTTAATTGTAGTAGTTTGAACTGGTAAAAAGCAGCTTAACTTGGCTATGGGTTGCCATAGCCAAGTTTATATGTTGTGCACTTGCACGTAGATGACTGGATTCTGCTGCTCTTGGTAGCGTACTAGCTCTTTATGAAAATGACTCTTCTCCCTTTTCTATACAAAACTCAAGGGTAGTCAAGAACACGTGTGGAGTCTATCTGGTTTGAAACTCATCTTAAAGTAATAAAGAAGACATTTTAAAAATGGTACATAAGGTTGAAATATGATTCGGGGTAAAAGTTAACTAACCTTTCCATATGTGTTTAAGTGGGTCTTTCAATTTATTGTCGCGGAGAATATAAGTAGCTTTTAAATAATATCATGATATTGATTGATGATTTTATTGTTTTTTTTTATATACCGGTACCTCAGGTCCCCACTTAATATAAAACAAAAATTTTGAAAATTCATATTTTTGTTCTAATGTTTTCCTTGCTTATACACAGTAATTACCTATTATTTTACGTATAGAATAAAATTATTTATTAAATAACGTTGTAAACATATACAAAAATAAGTATAATGTTACGTTTGGTGTCTACTGTCGAAAATTTTCAGCATGATGAAAGTTCCCCTTTCATATATGCAGTACGTCCAAACCCACTTTCAGCAAGATGATTCATTAAGTTCAACCCATATCATGTAAATCGCTAGAACAAAGTTTCATTTCAGCAAAGCCAATTTTGTGCTCTACCATGTTATATGTGTTACAGCGATAGTATAATTAGACCCTGTTCATTAATTTTATGGACCGTGTAGAGCAAATTTTTATATTTACGAAGTCAGTTATGGTTATATATATATATATATATATATATATATATATATATATATATATATATATATATATATATATATTTAATATACATATATATCCTCATTCTCAGCGTAGTTTACTGATTATGGTTCAGCCTCCCTAAAGGCGCGTTTTCACGGGTCGATCTGGATTGAACGATTTAGGTCGATTATAAAATCGAAAGCAAATTGAATATGTAAACCTTAAATCGACTTGGCCGTTCGGCGGAGTGAGTCGATTCGACGGAAGTAGAAAGACTGTCTACTTTTGACTGGCGATTGCCGCCGAATCGATGTCGAACGACTGGAATCGAATGTGTAAACACCTGGTCGAACGGAAACACAACTACACAACGTACCGAAAGCCGAGTAGAGTACTTCTAGCGTGTATAAAGTTGTTGTTTTTAGTACGAAAAGCTGTAATTTTCGGAAAAAATGACTGAAAAATGATCAGATGCAGACATGGCAAGATTTTTGGATGCTTAATAAAACTATGATGTATTATGGAATTCACAAACTGAGCTTTATAGCAATCTACAAGCGAGGCGAGCAGCATTGCAAGCAATTCTACAACATATGAATAAACCGAATATGTCTGAAAATTATTTGAAAAATAAAATAAAAAATATTACAACAACATACAAATTGCGCAACAAATTAATTGCACACCTACATTAATCATTTCAAGTGATGCCGTTTTGTACCACAATTAATTCAACATTTATCGCCTATCGTGTAAACCTTTTTGCTTTCCACACAGATCGAATTATGGTCGAACGATCCAAATCGTTCAACCTAGATCGACCCGTGAAAACGCGCCTTTAAGGCGCGTTTTCACGGGTCGATTTGGGTTGAACGATTTGGATCGTTCGACCATAATTCGATCTATGCCGAAAGCAAAAAGGTTTACACGACACTCGATGAATGTTGAATTAATTGTAGTACAAAATGGCGTCACATGAAATTCTTAATGTAGGTGTGCAATTAATTTGTTACGCAATTCGAGAAGAAATCGCCAAATCAAACAAAAAGAAAAATAAACGAAGGTGGTGGACCCGACCGTGGATTTTAAGACGAAATACTCATGGTGCATCACAAAACCTGCTCCAAGAAATGGTTGTGGAAGATCCAGAGGCTTATAGAAATCATTTAAGAATAGATAATGCACATTTTAAAGAACTTTTAGAAAAAACTGCTGGGAAAATTCAAAAAACGATACAAATATGCGTGAAGCATTACCGGCAAGACTGAAATTGCAAATAACTCTTCGATTTCTAGCCACTGGAGACAGCTATGCGTCACTTGAAGCCTTGTATCGCGTACCGAAATGTTCAATATCGCTATTTTTGCCAGAAGTGTTGGATGCTATATATGAAGGACTTCAAGATTATATAAAGGTTAGTAAAACAATCTATTTTATTTATATGTTATTTTAGGATATAACTCGGGTTAACATTACAACATTATTATGGATAATCGTCGTTTTCATTCCTAATACTTGCCAACGCTGCAGCTAGCAAGTCGCTAGTTGACATATCCGGTATTGCCGTAGTATGTGCTGGGAACTGTGGCGGCGGTGAACAGACTTTACTGAACTGGGTATCCGAAGAATGATAATCGCTTGATGCGGTCGTATGTTCAGAGAAAGATTCAATATGATATGTTGGTAATCTCGTTGAACTTAAATACTTTAGGCGTTCTTGTGTTAAGGTATTTTGGAACTGTTGTTCAATTTCTAAAGCTCTCTGCAGCGGCAACTGTCTCAGTTGGCTAGCAATATGTTTGCCAAATGTTGCAAACTCATCTTCGACGTTGGAGCTCTTAGAGATCTCCTCCAGCTTACTTAATGCTCGATCAACTGAACTTGTGTTGAAAACTTCGCGTATTTTACTTTTCTGTTTTTTTCCTATTAAGCCTATTTTCGGAGTACTAAGTGCAATTTCAGTGGTAGTTTTAGTAGCAGATGTTGACGGTAGATGTTGATGGGTTTCTCTGGGCGATATATTTAAGGACAAGTGTGGCTGTGATCTATCCTGAGAAGTGTCTTCTTCGTTTGTGTCATCAATACCCGCTTGTGAATTCGTTTCTGCAACGTCTTCAATTTGCTGCGACGTAACTTTAAAATCCTCCATCTGCTGCGACAAATTTTGAGAATTCTGTAAACAAAAATACATTCATTCATTATTTTTTTTACTGTTTTAATTTCACATATACATATTATGCATATTTGCCATTTTTGTTGTAGGTACCAGAATCCAAAGAAGATTGGAAAAAAATTCAGGATGAGTTTTACAAAAGATGGAATTTTCCTTACGCTTGCGGCGCCTTAGATGGAAAACACGTATTAATTAGGAATCCTCCGCACGGTGCTTCTGATTATTATAATTATAAAGGAACATACAGTGTCGTATTACTAGCTGTGGTGGATGCCACCTACAGATTCATATTCATAGATGTTGGAAAAAATGGCCGTATGAATGATGCATAAATTTTTAACCAATCAGAATTTAATGCAGCACTAACGGAAAATCGACTTAATTTGCCCGAAAATGCGGTTTTTGTAGCTGATGATGCGTTTCCACTACGTACAAATATTTTAAAACCGTATTCAAGGATTGCAGTGCTGTCACACAAACAAAAGATTTTTAATTACCGTTTATCCCGTGCCCGAAGAATTGTCGAAAATGGTTTTGGTATATTGGCATCACGATTTAGAATATTTGAAAGACCAATTGCTACAAATTTGTCTACAGTAGATTTAATTGTTCGAGCTGCATGTGTCTTGCATAATTGGCTTCGTACAACTGCTACAAATTATATTACTACAGGAACAGTGGATGTTGAAAATATAGATACTAATACGATTTCTTTAGGATCGTGGAGAAGCGACGGAGGAGCTAGAAATTTAGGTGCAATTACAACACATATGGGAAGTAACAACTATTCGAAGAAAGCCGCAGAAATCCGAGACACTTTTGCTGACTACTTTGTGGGCCCCGGTTCAGTACCGTGGCAAAATGAAATGATTTATTAAGGACTAGTACAACAAAATGTATGTTGTTTCAAAATAAAAAAATATTATGTACCTACCATGTTTGATTGGCTTTTTCTGCCTCCCATCGTTACTGTTCTGAGAAAACTATCAGCATGTTTAAACCAAATTAGAACCGGTACATATAAGTCGTCAGGTCCAGAACCACTCTTTAGTGATTTCAATACTTTGTTCAATTCACGATTGTATGTTGTTCTAATATTTTTGATTTTATTTTTCAAGTCATTTTCCGACATTTTCGGTTTATTCATATGTTGTAGAATTGCTTGCACTGCTGCTCGCCTCGCTTGTAGATTGCGATAAAGCTCGGTTTGTGGATTCCATAATACATCATAGTTTTGATAAGCATCCAAAAATCTTGCCATGTCTGCGTCTGACCATTTTTCAGTCATTTTTTCCCAAAATTACAGTTTTTCGCACTAAAAACAACAACTTCATCCACGCTAGAAGTACTCTACTCAGCTTTCGGCACTTTGTGTTTCTGTTCGACGCTTCGACGAGGTGTTTACACTAATGTCAATGAGGTTTATGTGTATTGTTGGTTGCGAACATTTTTTTTATAAATTAATTATATAATTACTTCAATCCATCTATTTAACCTGTTTGATAAATTTAATGTTTAAATTATAAGAATAACTCTAAAATTAATAGTAAATAATAGCAAATCACAATTAAAGGTCTTTTAAAATACTTTTAAAAATTATTTAAAAAAATATTTTTGAGCATTTTTTCCAATAAAAATTTGGCATTTTATATATAGGAGCATGTATTATTATTGTGTATGATGTATTATTCAAAAATTCAGAAAAGTTATTACTATAAAGAGGGATCTGTATAGCTGTAGCTATGCTTGACTTGAATAAAACAAGGATTAGATAGAGAAAAAAAATCACAAATTTTATTAAAATTATCTATATTTTTTAAGTAAATGTTAATATAATTTGGTACATTAATTTGTATATCTAATATTCTCTAAGTAAGGTTTTACATAAATAAATAGTCTATTTATAAATGCACTATTAAGATGGTATTTTCTTAGATAAAACTTTGAAATCAATTAGGATCAAATTACAAAATGATAGATTAACAACTAGAACCAAATTAAATGTATCAGCTATAATGGAACTGTTGACACGGTCTACTGACAACACTTATTTTTATCTAAACAATGATTTCTATAAACAAAATTTTTGGGCTTTGCTTTAAATTCATTATTAGCTAATATATTGATGGAAGACTTAAAAACAAACATTCCTAATTCAAATTGAAAGCCCACAATATGTTGGAAATATGTAGATGTTGTGTTGGATACATTTCTGATTAATATAAATAAAAGGTAAAAGGAGGAGTCAATAAAATTTACAATGGAAAAGAAAAACACATATGAAAATTGCCTGTTCTAATGACAATTCGTTTTTGGAAGAAAAATAATTATTATCTAACATCTATTTTAGTAAAAAATGATTATTCCAGTCGTTCGACATCTATTCGGCGACAATCGCCTATCAAAAGTAGACAGTCTTTCTACTTCCGTCGAATCGCCTCACTCCGCCGAACGGCCAAGTCGATTTATGGTTTACATGTTCAATTTGCTTTGGGTAGGGTATGTGTCCATACCAGTTTAGTCTTTTGTAATTTTAGTATTTTTGTTTAAACTTTTTAATTTTGTCTTTATTACAGCTACAATAGAAACGTGAACTAAGGTTATATCAGCGTCTGGGTATGTTTTTGCTGATTTTAATAAATATCTGTATCGTTCCTAATAAAGTCTGTTTGG
The DNA here is from genome assembly GCF_040954645.1 of Diabrotica undecimpunctata. Classification (NCBI taxonomy): domain Eukaryota; kingdom Metazoa; phylum Arthropoda; class Insecta; order Coleoptera; family Chrysomelidae; genus Diabrotica; species Diabrotica undecimpunctata. Next base: position 36,014,931 of record NC_092807.1, on the reverse strand, counting down.
TTTCCGACAATATGTGTCTTTCGATCTGCTGGTGATTTGTAACTGTCTGCACTTTGATAGGTCGAACAAGGTATTTGATATAGTCAGATTTTCATTTTGACAAAATTCTAAGAGTCTACTTCACGCTCTTACCTAATCCAAACCCTCCAATCCATGGCTTAACTTCTTCCTTACCCCATCTGCACATGGGATGGATCTTCGTTATCAGAGTAGTATTCCACGGGACATTTCATGTCCTAACTCTTATGCTTTATCTAGTTGCATTTTTTAGTTAAAATTTTTACAGGGTATTTGCTTGCTGACGACCGAAGAGTCTATTCAGTCCCAAAATTACTCTTGCTTGCCGGATCTTGCCTTCTAATTTCCAAGGTCAGTAAGATTTTCACTTTGTTTACTATCCATGTTGATTTTCTACTAGGGATGCTCTTTTGAACATTTAATGCAATGGTCTCCCTTACCGTATGCATCCTTATGGAACTGACCTCAATTTGGCTCATCCGCCTTTTGCAGTCAATTCTAGACTCTACAGCAAAGGAGTGCTTCTTTGATTTTATATAAGCCCTAAAACTAGGAAGCTGCTACCTCTATCTTCCACACCGTTTCACAGAATTTCTTCTTAGCCAAAGATACCGTTGTGGACTACATCCGTACATCCGTACATCCTAGACAAAGGATCCTTAGTAGGTTCTAATTTCTCAGGACGTGCCATTAATCTAAGGACGGCAGGTATTGATTTTCTTCCTTTAACAGTAAATGTAATTATGTCTCCTGAAATAGTACTCACACTATTGGAGAAGGTTGTTTTATTTCTCTCCTTCTTAGTCCTTATCCCTTTTGGGATGTGGTGACACCATCAGGTCTCTACAGTTTTTTCACGATTTCCCTCCATCTTTCCCCTCCTGGGCTAGTTTTTCGGCTTTATGTAACCGTTGGTTAATCAATATTTTTGTTTGATCTACAAAACGGCTTGGAGATCTTCCCCTAGGTCTCTTTCCTTCAACTCTACCCTTGACTGTCAGTTTTTCCATCGTACCTGTTCTTCTAACAATGTGTCCAAAATACTGCAAATATCTCTGTTGTATTTGTTTAAGCAATTTATCCTTTACTTTAAGTTGTTCTAATATCGATACGTTAGTGCGATAATCAATCCAGGATATTCTTAACATAAGGCGGTATATCCACATTTCAAAAGCGTCTAGTTTATTTTTATCCGCTTTCTTTAAGATCTACGTTTCGGATGCATATGTGGCTATGGGAAAAATGAGTTCTCTTACCAGCCTTAGTTTTATATGTATTTTTATGCTAGAATTTTTCCAAATTGTTACCAGTTTCATCATAGCTGTTCTAGTAATATTCAACCTTTTACGTATCTCTCTGTCACACCCTCCGTCATTTGTTATTAGGGACCCCAGGTATATGAAACTATTTACTACTTCAAAGCCGCCAATTTCTTTAATGTGTTGAAGATTATTCCGAGCTCTGTCTACTATCATGATCTTTGTCTTACTATTATTTAGCTTTAGTATGTTTTGCTTTTCTCCTCCAGATATCTCAGTATATCTTCCATTTCTTCTTGATTTGCCGCGATTAGTAAAGTGTAATCAGCATATCTCAAGTTACTGATTTTTTGACCTCCTACTGATATTCCACCCTTCCATCCGTCTAGTACCTTTCGCATAATGTGTTCACTGTAGATATTAAACAGAGTTGGAGAGATTATGCATCTCTACCTGACACCTGCGTCTGTTTTGAAGTGATCGGAATGGGTGTTGTTTATTTTTACTGTGCACCTATTATTTTCATATAGACTTCTAATTAGTTGAATTAAGTGGTGGAGTATTCCCATTTTCTCTAGTATGGACAATAGCTGCTGCCATTTGATATTATCTAAGGCCTTTGTGTAATCCATAAAGCACATAAGCATAGGAGTATTGAATTCACGAGTTTTTATGATTTCGCTGTCTGACATTAAGGATGTATGTCTTATGCCTTTTTCTGGGACAAATCCCACTTGTTTTTCTGATATCTAAGGCAATAGAATGGCTTTTAGTCTTTCATGTATTACATGAAGTAGAACCTTGCTTGCATGGGATATTAGGGTTACGGTTCTGTAGTTTCTGCAATCTAACGGAGTTCGTTTTTTGAATATAGGGATGAAAGTAGATGTTGTCCAGTCGTTGGGCTGCTCTCCGGTTTCCCAAATCTTTTTGCAGATCATATGCATAACATTTACTTCAACATCTGCAGTCTCTTTTAAAACTTCTGTGGTGATCTGGTCTGCGCCAGGAGATTTTATATTTTTTAACTTTTTGATTGCTTTTTCTACCTCTGACTTTAGAGTATTTGGTTCTCTCTCTGCATGGACTAATTTTTTTTTTTTTTTAATTTGATGCTTGGTTGCCTTTTCTATCCGTATTATGTCCTGCGCGATGTGGCCACCATACTAAGCGCAGAACAACAATTAATAAAAAACATAAACGAAATACGCATGAATTATTTTGCATCCCAAAAAACTTGAAGAAATGTACTAATCTTTCTACAGTAAACTGTTTCTAATTTTCAAATTAAACTGATTATTTATTGACATACGAGCCATTGCAGTTGTTATTATCATCATAAGGTTATTATATAATTATTAAAAAATTATATTGTGGCTTAGCTAAAGTTTTAAAGCCATAGGCAATGTAACAACTAATGCGAATGAAAAAAAAGAACAAACTGAAAAGGTATGTTTTCAGAAGAAGTAAAAAGTGAAAACGGTCATTTTAATATATCTATATTCAAAGTAAGGAGCAACAATGATTGGTTTAAAAATTGGGGATTTAATATTCTCGCCCTGAAGGGCCATCTCTTTGAGTCTTTTTTTATCAAAAATATCCCGTGCGGTCTTTCGTCTCTTAAAGATGATGAATATTTTATTAAAAAACCAATCTAGTTAGCGGAACATAGTCGACAGAATCCATGGCTCTTCCAGCAGGTGCGGTTGGTAATACCGCCGCCATTATGGAAATGTCACAGGGCCGTGATGGATATGACCGTTATTGACGACCCAAAACCACGAAGCTATTCGTACCACTATAATTGCAGCTCCGGACTAGATATTATTTTTGAAATTTGAAATTAAAATAAAATTTATGATATATTTTTCTTTCGTTTATTTTTATTTAAAAGTCAGGTCAATATTTTAAGTATTTTAAAACGTATTTTAGTTTTCCTGCAAATATTATTTATTACTGTCCTAATAACGTTGCCTGAAAATCAGATATTATTAGTTATTTGATTTTTTAAAGACACGTTTTTTTGATGACAAATATTATTTTATTTGGTCTAGAAACTATATCTATATAGATTTACTTTACCTTTAAAAGTTTGGTTATTTTTTTAACTTGAAAAATGTTTCATTGACACATCTTAAGACTTTGACCGCCGTGTGTATCCAAAAGTATACACACGCGAGGGTCAAAATCCCTGCGTGTTTACTTTTAGATACACATTAAAGTTTTGGTTGGAGCCATGTGTATATTCAAAGAACGCAATACCTATGTATTTCATATGGGTAGCTAACTGACGTGACCGAAGGCTGCATAAAAATATACTTAGCAGTACGAAATTAAAAAGTTAAAAATTTTTTATTACGACTTCATTAGCTATATCGTTTTACAATATTTATCACATAGTAACACGGCGTCCTTGATTATTTAAATAGCAAAAATTAAGTAAAACTAAGCTATTTATTTCAAAAGTTTTACGAATAAGTAAAAAATTTATCAAATAATTTGACATAATAAAAGAAAGAAAAAATAAAAAAAAACGTTATTTTCTATTACAAATATGATTGTCAAAAAAGCATTCCAGACACAAAAATGTTCCTCACAAGTTTCACATTTTGTTTTAACTTGCCTTGAATTTTTTGTTGCGTATGCGCACCTATTGGCATCCTTATATTTTTTGTAGCATATAGCACAACGTTCTTTTTTCAGTTGGGATTAATCTGTGTTTTAGTCGATGCTGCAGTTGAAAGTCTAAAGGATTTTCTTTTTTTTTTCAAAAGCAAGCATTTTGAAACATAAAGCTTCCCGGAATTCTGTTATTTGTTTTTGATTTAGTTTGCTACTGTTTTTATTGAATAAAAATAACAAGCAGTTTAGACACAAGTTCCAGTAAGTAATTGTACTGCAACTTTATGGTACCACTTAAGACTTTGTCTTACAGAAGTTGGATATGACTACATCTGCTCAGATAAACCAATAAACGTTTTTGCTTCATCATAATCAACAACTGCCTTGGGTCTAAATTTATTTATTCTGCCTGAAACTTCAACTAAAGTTCATCATGTTTTGTTGTGAGCATCAACACGTGTCTTTTATCTTTCCATTTGAATAGAACTATGTCATCTTTCTCTCTACCTGTAATTTTGCCTTTTTTTAATTTTGTTGACCAAATTTCTTATGGAATTCCTTTCCTATTATTTACGAATGTGCCGACAAGATGGGTTCCTGTTTCAAGTCATTTTTAATAAATTTTTGTGGTAACTTGGTGCTGGTATACCAGTTATTGATATACAGAGTCATGCCTTTATCAAGATACCCACCCATAAGTTCAAAAACAATGTTAGTGGCTACCAGCATATCATGTGTCTTTTCTTTCGTTTCGCAATATATTTTAGAATGGTAAGTTTACCCTTCAGGAAGAAATAGTTTGAAAAGCTTAATTCCATATTTATGCCGTTTTCCTTTGACATATTGTCAAAAAATTAAGCGCCCCCGAAAGGGTACCATTGTTTCGTCTATACAGAAATTTTCCTCACGAAGGATAACCTGCTTGAACTTCTTATTTAGGAACTCAACCAGGAATCGAATTTTGTTGAGTCGGTCCCCTACTTCGCATTGTTTTTTATTGGCGAAGTGCCACATTTTTGTTTAAATCCACCCAAAGCAGAGAACCCAAAAAACAATATATTTCTTCGTGAGTCACGATGGTCTATTTACTTAGTCTAGAGGACAGCATGAGGGTCTCTTTCGTAATGGCTTTTATTATGGTTTGTTTCGCGTACAAATTGGTTTTGGTTACTAAAGTATTTATTAGCTCCTTATCAAGAAATAATTTATAGTAAGCAAATATATCTTCACCTTTTATATCCTGTATTTCTTTGACTAAACCAATGTCCTTATGAAAATCAAAGTCTTTGAGATCTCGAACAACTACGCCCCAATCCGATAGAACATCTTGCTCTTCAACATTTGACGAACCATTTGTTTCAGAATCCTCAGATTCTGGTGTTATTACTTCGGTAAATAATAAAATTCCCTGAGTGATCATTTACACTCAGGGTTAATAAAATCTTATATGTTATACAATGTGAAAAAGAAAAAATTACTAACCTTCAAGGTCCAGCACTAAAGATAACTTGTTTGTACACAGGATCATTATCTAAGTGGTTGTGATATGGATCCTCGGTATCATCGCTCATGTTGTCATCACATAAACTCGGCAATCTCACACACACACACACACACCAAACATACATTCGCATTAATATTTTTTGTCAAAAATGCTGCTTACTATTTAATCAAGTAATTTAGAATACCGTCGATCGGATAGCCAAGCGGGCTGGGCGGCTGGCTTCTCCTTCGCTTCAATGCGAGAGATGTCAGTTCAAATCCCCGGCTCGGTGAACAGAAAACAAAAAGGCTAACGCAGTAGTTTAAAATTCTAAAATGAATCTGCGGCTTAGTCTAGAATATGCTGGTATCTGATCGGCCTATCGGCCTATGGTGGAGCAGTACGGCAAGAGATAAGGGCTTGCGGCTAGGTGATACTCCTCCATAGATCCCTACCGGAAGGGCGTGGAACGCCTAAATACCGGATATATATATATATATATATATATATATATATATATATATATATATATATATATATATATTTAGAATACTTTAAAGAAAAAAGTCGTGGCCAACGGAATTCTGCACTGATTTGCCTTGGCGTGGCAAGTGTTAAATTATCGATTAATATCCCACTTTTTTTACGCACTCTTCTGCACTTTTAAAAGTGCGTTTTCAAATACTATCTTAGAGTACGTGTTAAAAAGCAGAAAGTTCAGTATATAACCTTGTGTGACAGCTTTTATTTGGGTTTTTTTGCTACTGTCGCAACTTCTACTATCGCTATTTGATATTGATAGAGGTACTGAATATTCTTTAGATTTTTACATTTTAATTTCCAGAATTTTCAACATGGTGCAACAGTTCGTATATATCTTGTTAAGTTCAGAATAATATATATGTATATATATATATATATATATATATATATATATATATATATATATATATATATATATATACTTGTAAAAGTAAAGGCAAAACATTAGGAATGGAAGACCACTTAGTATCTTCCGACACCGTGCTTAGAAACATCGGTTTCATTTTACAAAAGGAAGTACTGGACCTACAATCTTACAATAAATAACAATTGTGTACATAATTTTGCTTCATGTTATTTATGGCACGAGTCGATGGCAATGAGAGGAGCAAACAAAATTGCTTCATGTCTTTTTGCTCTTTAATCTTATGAATTTGCCTCCTGAAGTGAAAAAAGTGATTTTGTACTTGGATACTGCGGTAGACAAAATAAGAATTTCTACTAATGAAAAAATCGTCAGGAAATCGATAAAAAATTTCTTGTGTTAGGCCACTCATATATGGAATACGGTGCGGATTATTCCGTAATTGAAAAACAAAACAAAAACGAGTGGTATGCAAATATTATACTGTTGTACGGAGTTGAGTCGTGGACTCTCAAAGACGCTAGGTACCTGCAAGAAAATCGAGGCTTTCGAAATGTGACTTTATCGTCGAATCCTGAAGATATCCTGAAGTACCGACCACGTTACTAATCAGGACGTTTTTTTAAGAATGCAAAAAAAAGAGTTGTTAAGCACAATAAAAACAGCCAAAATGGAATACCTGGGTCACATCATGAGGAACAGTGAAAGATACAGGTTGCTGCAATTAAGTCTATAGGAAAAAGTAGAAGTAAAGCGAGGACCAGGATGGCGAAGTTCAACACAGCAACCGCAAATCTTTTCAGAGCCGCAGCTTGCAAAATACAGATTGCTATTATGGTCGTCAACATCAGAAACGGATAGGCACTACAGAAAGAAGTAGAATGCAAATATCACATCCACATGATTGGGCGATATTAATACCATGCCTTAATAAAAAGAAACCTTTCCAAGCGCTTGAAATGTCACAAGATGATTTTTATGACTTTGTAGCTTTGTTGAAAAGTGTCTTTGAAAAAAAAGCAAGATAATGAAAAACAAAAATTGCTATGACACGACTGCAAAGAGCTAAAATACACAAAGGAACAGGGACTGGTTTATTATAAAAAATCTTTTTAAGAAACAGAAGACTTCTCCATTTTGAATTTAAATCGTCATGGCCGTCCGGTTCATCGAGCAAAAAGACAAAAGAGGGAATGTAAAGGGCAAACATATTGTTAGACAGGAAGTGCCATCTTGAGAGGCCACATTAAACAAGGAAACGGAGTCTCTTTCCTTGTTTAAGAAATCAAATTTAGTTGGGTTATGTTATTGCTGATGTTATTGTTTGTCCCAACTGTCACATGAAAGATTGGTTCTATTTTCTATTGAAGTTTTTTAATTGTTTCACATTTTAGACTATTATTGTTATTATTTAATTAAAACTTTATGGTGTTCTAGTGTTAAAAAAAGTATTTTAAGTGTATTATGTATTAATATTATGTAATATAAAATAAATAAATAGATAAATTAGAACCCCTACACCACTGTATGATTATTGTGAAGTGTCATGAAATTTAAATTTGGCGCATTCGCATTTCCGGATATGTCCGCCATCAGAGGCCACTTTTTTGGTCTCCTTTTCATAACGATTAGATTCCCTCTTTGTCTTTTTGCTCGATGGTCCGGTTGCACTCTCTTTATCAAAAAAATATACAGAGCCATTTGAAATCTCCAAGGCCAAGAAAGAGTAAAAGGCTTTTTGTGTATAAAAGCTTTTATGAACAACTTATACATTCAAATGCAACAGCTGACGTTGACCCAGATTTAGAAGACCTAGATCGAGACGCCGAAAATCCAGACTTACAACTTACAAGAGGTACTAAACATTTGCAGTTATTTATTTTATTTGTATTGATTTTTTCACCGAATAAAACTTAATCAAATATTTTACGTTTCGGTATTTACCTGTGTCTCTAGATTTTATTCAAATACTAAAGTTTTACCATACTTATCCTTATTTAACCATAACAACAGTCTTGTAATTATTACTATAATTGCTAGTATGTTAGCCTTAAGTCAGCAATCGCAATAACTTTTAGTAATCAGTTAATCATCCGAGATTAGCATCATGTTAGATTAGCCATTTTACAAATGTCTGCAATTTATATTTATATTTATAAAAACTACTAATGCAAGTATAAATTTTAAATTGCCAAATATTGTAACACGCAAGAGCATGTGTAGATAATCAAATTTTATATTACCATTTAGTCCGTCCCCTTCGCAATGATATTATATGGAAATTCCCTGTTTTTATGTTAATAATTTTATAATAGTATCATCAAACTCATACTTTGCCGTCAGCTTTTTGTTCCTGCTATAATGGATCATTATTAGTTTATTATTTTGTGCACTTTAGCCAGAAGAGGATAAAGCTATCGGGTCGATCGCTTTACGATGGCAGGTGTTTTTGAAATGACAGTCGGGATTAATTTAAATGAAGTTTTTTTATTTGACTAATAAACGTGACATTCTCTATTCCAATTATTTCATTTTCTGAAAAAGAATGATGAGCATGAAATAGAAATTCATGTTTTAATATAGTTTGGAATTGCATTTTATTAACGTTTAAATTACTTTTGCCTTTTTGTATCGTATTAATAAATTATTCTGAACGATGTTTTTTGGTTTAGTTTTAAACTGATTTTTTAGTACATCTGGTACAATCTGCTATATAGAGATGATCATGTACTAATATATAACAGGTAAAATCCAAATGATGTTAGTTGATCAGATGGGATGAAAAAAAAAATACATTAGGAAGCTTTAAAATTAGGTAAAATGAATTTATGATACATAGGACTCACTCTTTGCTGTTTTCAATATATGAACTATTAAAAACTAGTCTGACAGGGGAAAGGAAATTAATGTGTTGATGGTAGTTATCGAATATTCGAACTCGAGTAACCGGGCGGAAAATAGGACTTTACCTCCGAATTCTGTCGGACCGCATGGATTTAGCTAAAAATTTAGATTTAAGCTTTAGATTCTCTTCTTTCTAGAGGGAGAAACAGTGGTGACGCAATTTTTAGTACTATCGGTCCAACATTTTGTATCTATATCGTGAGTGTCGAACCACCAAGTTTCATCCAAATAATACAAGTTCTTCCCTTCACTCCTAAAAGACCTTAGACTTTCCAAATAATCGAACCTCCACTTTATTAAACGACTGGATTCCATAATTGCCTGCAATTTATTCACTGTTTTAAACACGAAACCATTAGATTTTAAAAACCTACAAAACGTAATTTTATAACACTCGGGCATTATTTCTTTGTTTCTTAATTCACTCAGAAGTTTATTTAAAGTTGGTAAGTTATTCACTGAATACATAATGATATATGTTTTCCCGTATAGCCGATAAATAAAAATTCGGTAATACTCTATGGGCACCAGAATTCTTTCTTTTTTTTTTCGAAACACTGGACCGTCTTTTATAAGTTTGTATACAGTGGATCGTGGCACTTGTGTCAAAAAACCGTCTTTTTGATCGCTTCTGATTTAACCACCGTCAAAAGAAGACCTAAAAAAATATGTAATTTTACTTTTTAAGGAATTCCGCTTGAAACTCTTTATTTTTTATAAATTAATTAATCGGTAAATATAATTAACCTTCCTAATACCGGGTGGGGCAAATTCTCGCCCCAGGTTTAACGTTTTTATTAATATCTGTAATTAAGTTTAACCAATTATTTTGACGGTTTAGGACATTGAAAGGTAGTTGATGTATTAAAAGAACAAAGAAGTAGTAAAACCCAAAATACCGCGAACAGAAAATTAAATATTCTCGTCGGATTTCGCGGAAACGTATGTGGGGCAAGAATTTGCCCAACGTGGTATCGAGTGTTTTCACGTTCTACAAATCTGATTTTATCAGTTTAGACGAAAGTTTTGGAAAATGGTTACTAATAACTGTACTAATTACTTACCTTGATGTACAGTCGCATTCTTTACATATTAGCAGCTAATTTTAATGTGTTTCCGTTATCTTTGAAATTCCATTCTTGCTGTTACACAGTGAGAAGTTTTCCAACTCCCCTATTAGCATATTTTGGTCTAGATTCTTCGAAATATCATTTTCTAGTTGGGATTGTCTCTCTAAGAATTTGTAAAGCGCAATTAGCCCTAAGTACGTCTGATATCTGATAACTGCTAAAATTATATGTTTATTTGGTGAGTTTCTGAATGTATCTGTCTTCTGTCTTTGTCTGATTTTGAATTTGTTGAATTGGTAATAAACAAAGTATACAGACAATAAAGAGTTAAAAAATGGTAAGATTAATGAGATACATAGAATCCTTGTTCTTAAAAGTTAACCAAACTACTGGGGCGAGAAGGTGCCCCACCTGGTACTGGTAGTTTTAAAATTCACCCGGTATTAGACAGGTTAACTAAGGAGTATTTTTAACGAGTACTTACCGTTGTAAACGTTAAACACGATTTGCTTTGCATCGTGTGTGAGATGAATATAACCAGAACGTTTTAAAGGTTCAAAATCGTCTCCACTTCCTAAAATAGTGGCAGGAATGTACAGGACATCGTCACTAATCATTTCGATATTGCTCCTATTTATAGTTATTTCACTGACTTCTGTTCTAAATGAACAAAAGAAAAATGAAGTTGTTTTCAAATAAACTTTCTTCTCACAGAAGCCCATTTAGTGATAATTTGATATTAAGTCAACATTATCCTTTAACCTGAATAAAATTCCAAGAAATTTTCTAATCTCTTATAAACACTGGCTTTACGTACTTAGAAATTTGTAATTCTGAATTCCAAGTACAAATGCAATTAACTGATTAAATTTAAATAGGTACACAAAATTATGCTTAAAATTTTATTTACCAATCAACAAACAAGTTAACGAGTTAACAACTCAAAATTGAAATACGTACCTGGCTACACCTGGTTAAAACTCAAACAAGCAGACTTTGCATAAATTAATTTTCTGTGTTCATCGGTTATCGAAACAGTGGATGGTAAGTCGGTTTTGGATATTCCGAACATTTATAAAAAACCCCATTCGTTTGCTTTGAATTTTTGAAACGAGAACATATTCTATTCAAGTTACAACAAATACTTGGGGACTTCAATAAACGAAACTGGAGACCAAAACAATGAAATAAAAAGATGTATCGAAATTGCCAGGGCCATCTTCATAAAGATGGCAATTCTTCTGCAACAGAGATATAAGCATCCCTCTACGATTAAGAATGCTAACATGCTACGTATTTAACACGCTATTATACGGTGTAGAGGCCTGGACTCTCAAACAGAACAACATAGAAAATATTGAAAGTTTCGAGATGTGGTGCTACCGTCGAATGCTGAAGATTAGTTGGGTTGAAAGAGTCACAAACTTTGCAGTAATGCGAAGAATAGGAAAAGACCCAGAAATTTTGTCAACGATCAAACGAAGAAAACTCGAATATTTGGGTCACCTGATAAGAGGACTTTTCAGGGCAGCAGTCAACAAAGTCAGAATAGCCATGTTAGTATCCAACATCCGTAACGGATAGGCACCATAAGAATGCAAGGAAAAATAGAAGGAAAACGGAAACCAGGCCGTAGACGAATGTCATGGTTGCGTAATTGGAGAGAGTGGTTTGGCTGTAATACTAATGAACTCTTTAGGTCAGCTGTAAGCAAGGTCAGGATAACGTTGATGATTTCCAATCCCCGATAGGAGTGGCACAAGAAGAAGAAGATTCTTAAATAATTTCTACCTTATATCTTAAATCTATAATCTATTACAATCGAAACTATATTCACTTAATTTCGAAACATAGTGTCTTTTAATATCCAATGATGAGCAAGATCACATGCTCATATCTAGCCATAATAATATTTGTCAATTTTCTCTTCTGTGTATTTTAAAACCATGAATATTTTCGAATCATAATATATACATAAATATATATATATATATATATATATATATATTTCATATTTCATATTAATTTTCAGATTATACATTTATTTCAAAATTTTGTAAAATGACAAATTATATTAAATTAGCTAGCAAATCTACATTTTTTTTTTCGTAGCGGAGTGCATTTTTAATATTTCATTGCATTTGCATATTGCTCACGTAGTTATAGGTGTAGTCTTACAAATTACAGACGCATTCATAAATTTTTGTAATTAAATTTTACAGAAAATATATTACTCCAACACATTACATTTACTTCGCTAATTTAATTAGGACAAGCGGCGAATATACGACGGACTTTTAATCACCGTGAATTTTTACAACGTAAACGTGATTTTGGAAGCGCGGTTTTGTTTTTCTGGGGTAATAACCCTTACGAGTAGCAGATTCTAGTTTAACGCCGTTTTACAAAATGCCGTTTGTAATGCAGTCACAAATTAAAACAGTTTAAAAATAGACAAAATTTGACAAATAAATTTTACTGGGAAATATTATGAATATCCTAATCTCGTAGTATGTTTTTCTGGAATCAGCAATTACTCTATGATAATGTGAAATGTAATGCTACAACACAATACCATTTTCATTTTTTATTAAATAGAGTTCACTTAACATTTTTATCCCAAACAGTATCCTTCCCAGAAGAATAAAAATAAAAATCTTAAACATCAGAGTAAAACACTGTAATTGTTATATTTAATTTTAAGTAAATACAACAGAAGCGTTTTACTTCGATGATTAAGTTTTTTAACTATATGGTATACACCTAAATCCTGGGAATTATATCTATTTAAGTTAAATAATGTTGCATTGGCCTAAACAACCTTCAATAAATTATAACAAGTTCACAAATTCAGATAGTTGGGAGTAGTACTTAATGATAAGTGGGATCCGGATACAGAAATAAAAACACGAATAAAACATATTACAATAATTTTTTTTAACACCTGTGCGGTATTTGTATACTGCTATCTGGACACAAATGACCAATTATTAGTTATTTTCTGACCTAACTTAATAAACAGCAAATACTTAAATCTAAGGGCTTACCCTATGGCTTATTCTTATTTTATCTATCAACTAATTCACTACAACTAACATGCAATAACTTCACAGCACTATACTCTGCTTTTTACACTAAACTGTTACACATTTACACTAACTCAAATGGTTTTGTCCTTATAAGTCTTCTCTTTAGTTTAGTGTTGTCAAGAAGCTGGATTGCCTCGACATCCACATGACTATGCTGCCTCTGCTCGTGATTTGCTGCTGTTCTCTTGATTATTTCGATCACAGTTTGCATACCCAGGTCCTGGTGGAGGTTGCTGTTACGAATATACCAAGGAGCATTAACAATGTTTCTCAGTACTTTGTTTTGAAATCTCTATATAATATGTAGATTACTAGCTTTGGTACAGCCCTAGAGTAGGCACCCATATACCCATAGTGGCCTCAGTACTTGCTTGTAGATGGATAATTTTTTATGAGTTGATAATGTTGAATTCTTTCCAATCAGCCAATACAATTTCTTATATCTAATATCAAGCTCCCCTATTTTCTTTTTGAAATGGACTTTCTAGCGCAGCTTTGCGTCTAGGGTGATGCCCAAGTATTTTGCCGATGTTGCATAACGAATTTGGGTATCATTTATTCTAACTGGAAAATTTTCTATTTTTTATTTGTAAAGTTAATGTTTGCAGATTTAGTCTCATATAATTTTATTCCCCATTTTCTGGTCCAGCTATGTATTTTATTTACTGATAGTTGCAACTTATCAGTCGCTTCTTCACTAGTATCTCCTATCGCTAGTACGGCTGTATCATTCGCGAAGGTGGCAATAGTGATTTGTTTTAGCTCTGGAATGTCACACGTATACAATAGGTACAGGACCGGACCTAAGACACTCCCTTGTGGCACGCCAGCTTTGATCTCCCTTAAGTCGGTGTACACTTCTTCTTGTTTTTCTCTGAAGTATCTATTCGCAATGTATGATTTCAAGATTTCTGAATACTGCTTAGGCATAAACGTTCTTACTTTATAGTTTAAACCTTCATGCCAGACTAATGTTTTCTTCTAATGTTTTTTCTATTATATTCGTTATTCTGTGAACTTGATCTATAGTGGAATGTTGATTTCTGAAACCAAATTGATGATTTGGTATAAAATTTTTTCTTTCTATTATTGGTTTTAATCTTTTTAATAGAAGTTTTTCAAATAGTTTTGACATCACCGGAAGGAGTGATATTGGTCGATAGGATGTCACTTCATTAGGAGATTTACCTGGTTTGGCGATCATAATCACTTCGGCTAGTTTCCAGAGTCTGGGAACATATCTCAGTCTAAAAGCAGCATTTATTAGGTGTGTCATCTTAACTATGGCTTTTTTTGGTAGATTATTTAATAGTTCTCCTGTTATGAGATCATATTCTGGAGCTTTCTTAGGATTTATATTCTCTTTTATCTCTGTTGATACTTCCCTAAATGATTTCAACGTTATTTGTTCTTCAGTTTGAAATGGTTCTTCCCATCTCAGTTCTTCACCATCATTGTCGTTAGGATTGAACGTGCTTTCTAAATGATCTGCAAATCGTTCTGCTTTCTGTTCGTTACTTCTAGCCCAGTTGCCATTTTCCAACTTAATAGGAGGAGAATGAATAATTGTTCTCTTCATTCATTTGTTGCCTTCCATAACGAATAATCTGTGTTCTGGTCAGCTGTTAAATTACTTAAAAAAGAATTAATTGTTGAATTTTTTATATTCTGTATCTCCCTTTTTAGTTTTTGTGTAGCATTATTTAGACTAGTTTTATCTCGTGGAGCTCTGTATTGCTGCCATTTTTTTTCTTAACTTCCTTTTTTTTACTATGAGTTCTCTGATTTCTTTGGGATAGTAGTTTCCTTTTGTTATAGAAGTTATTATGGGAGTATTTTCCCAAGATACCTGTTGGATATTTTTTATAAAAACTTCTAATTCGTCATCAAGTTGCCTAGTGTTTCTCAATGGCACAGCAAGATTATTTTTGTGTTCAAGGTTTATATTGAAGCTTTCCCAGTCAGTTTTTTTATTAGTCAATATTGGATTGAACTCTTTTTTAACCACTGTGTCACTCATAGTTGAAATTATCGGTAAGTGATCAGACTTTATGTCCCAGTCGTCATTGATGTCCAGATAGTTAGCTGAGATATTTTTGTAAATAAAGAAATCAGGTCTGGAATTTTGTTCCTATCGGTAGGCCAGTATGTTGGTCTACCAGTAGAGATTACTTCACCCTTTTGTTCGTTAACAGCTGACAATAGTTCTTTTCCTCTAGTTGTAGTTATCCTAGAGCCCCAGTGGGTATTTTTTGCATTAAAGTCCCCACCGATGATATATCAGTTTCCTAAAGTGTTCATAAACTCTTTATATTGTTCTCTTTTAATAGAGTGACTAGGAGGACAATATATTAAACTTATATTTACGGTATGTGTTTTCATCTTCACACAGACTGTTGTAGGTTGTATGTGCTCAGTTGCATATTTTAATTCCCCATGATGCTCATGATTCTCATGATATACAATAAATGGAAACAAATTATCTCTAACCGAAAACTAAGCTTAAACATCCGAATTAGAGTTATTAAATGATACGTTTGGTCAGTCAGAGTTAGAACTTGTAACAACGATAAAGAAAAGAAAGACCTCGTACTTAGCCCACATAAAAAATGACAAATATAAACTGCTACGATTAATAATTGAAGGGGAGATAGAGCGCCGAAGTGGAGTAGGCAGAAGAGGCATATCATAGCTTTGCAATATCAGAACTCTCTCGGGCATGAACATTTAACAATTACTAAGACTAGAGCAGAATAGTAAATATTTTGATGTGGTAATCGCAAACCTCTAGTAATGGAGTGCACCAGAAAAAGAAGAAGTCAATAATAATAAAATAATTATTTTTGGTATATTGGATGCCAAAGTAATATCATCATAAAAAGCAAACAGGCTGAGTCGAATAGGTCTGCTTATGGGTTTAAAAATTCATGGGGTAATTTCTTTTTATTTTTGCGACAGGTTCCTGTAAATGTACTTTTTGTACATGGTAATGTTTGTAATCACGAACCAAGATTTGGATTATTGGTATGCTTAAAAACCAATTGTCACCAGTAATGTTCCGTTTTGTTTCTCTTAGAGGCTGACATAATCTTTTTATCACCTCCACATTACTTAAAACAAAAGGACCTGGAGGTTGTTGCTTCAAATATGGCTGGCTCCAAATTTTTATTTCATATTTATTTGGTTTATTAGGTATATACTATCTAATTTTGATCTATTGTGTCGTATTTAAACGGCGTGTAACCGTTTTTGCAATTAAAACGACACATTTTAAAAATCTTTCGTACGGGACAAAATTTATCTAATAATTTTCTTTCCCCACGTAAATCTATATCATCAAACTTTAGGTGTTGTAGAAATTTAAATCGGTACCTGGATATTTTTAGTCAAATCATCTCAACTCCTGCACCGTCTTCATTCAAAAGTTCTAAACCTGCCACTTCTTAATAGACCTGTTTGGCAGGTGTATTTGTAATACACAAGAGTAAACCAATAAAAGCAGGACTTTCTATAGCATCTGTTTTCTTTGCGTTTCTCTCTCGATTATAGTTTTCTTGAGAGAGTTTGATGTGTTTGTATGTAGATTCATGGTGTCATTAAAAAAACATTTTCAAATATCTTCTTCTTCTTCTTCTTAGTCCTCTGTTGTCCTCAACTCTTTCCATCGGTCTCTATCCTAAGCAACATATTTCCAATTTCTTTCGGCCATTCTTTTAATAGCATCAACTCATCTCATCTATGGTCTTCCTCTTGGTCGTTTACTTTCGTAAGGTCTCCAATGTTGTATTGTAGTATTCCAACGTTGGTCTTTTTCTCTAGCAGTGTGGCGAAGCTCCACAATTTTAATTGATACCTCTTTAATTTTGGCAATTCTTGTTGCTATGTCGTTGACTTTTGTTTTGGATCTTACCCAGTCGGTCCTCTTTTTATCTGACAATTGTATACCTAACACTGCTCTTTAGATTGTTTTTTCTGTTGTGGCTAGTTTATTCATGTTTGCCCTGGTTAGGGTCCAGGTTTGACATCCACATGTCATGATAGGAAGGACGCAATCGAACACTTTGGTCCTCAAGTATTGGGGTATTTTGCGGTTCTTAAGTATCCAACTAAGTTTTCCAAATCCTGCCCATGCTAGTCCTGCTATTCTAGTAATTTCCGCACTTTGGTTCTCTTTGTCAAGTCTCAGGATTTGGCCTAGGTAGATATATTTCTGGATTTGTTCTATCTCACTGCCATTTATAGTTATACGTCTGGGGTCATCTGTGTTTGTCATTATTTTTGTTTTTTTTTATATTCATTTTTAGGCCGACGTATTGGGAGCTGGCTGCTAATTCCTACATCATAATTTGCAGTTCCTCGAATATGCTCGCTATAATCACTATGTCGTCAGCGAATTTGAGGTGGTTTAACTGGTTGCCATTAACGTTAATACCATAGGTTGGCCAATTTGTAGTTTTGAAGACGTCTTCTAGGGCTAGGTTGAAAAGTTTTGGCGATATTACGTCTCCTTGTCTCACTCCTCTCTTAATGGGGATGGGATTGTATTTTCGTCTAGTTGTACTATCATAGTTGCATTTTCATAAATATTATGTATTAGTTGCCGCCTATATCTCGAATCTATTCTACAATTCTTCAAATATCTAGATCACCATTTAAATTCTTGGTAACTTCTTTAGCACATGGTAAATACATTATTAAGTTTTCTGGACGTTTTCTAACATTTCTTGTAAGAATATGTTTTATTCATTTAGTCTCTTCCAAGAAATAAAGGCTAGCAGAAACCATTATTTTAGCACCTTCTGCATCAGAGATTTCTTGTTGTGTATCACTGTTTTCATCCATTTGTTTTATCTTATTTTCTTCTTAATCTTCTTCTTTATCATCGTCGTACTCAATATTTTTATTAGCATCGTCGTCTGGAAGGCATTCGTCTATTAGACGTTGCAAACGTTCTTGTTCTGCCTCATACGCATACATTTTAAAATTCGCAATAACTGAAAACAAACGTTCAAGATTTCAAAACAACACGGCTGGCGCACGAAGAATTTGTTTGCAATTACTAATACTTTTAGGTCAAAGAACAGGAAGCGACTGAAACTTCGTGTACAGAAACCAATAAACATTTTTGTAAGGTACATGGGCGGACTAGAACAAAACGGTCTGTAGTTTTTAAAAAATTGAGAATTTTAGATCGGTGCGGAGATTTTGTTAGCGTCAGTGAAAGGTTAACTTACTACTCTAACCACAACGTAAACATCAAGAAAGAAATCATCAAATTTCTATATGATAGAGTCCGAAGTACCTGCTCTAATTAAAACGCATTTCATGAATAAAAAATCCTACTAAAAAAATTTTTGACTAAAAATGATTATCAATAATTGTCATTTATAAACAAGTAATTCCACAAAATCGAAGAAAAAAAACAATAAGATATTACAAAAAAGTCAGAAACACTCAAAAGAAGAGACTTAACCCGCGATCAGTAGCGCTGTTAAAATTTATCTAACATTTAAAATTTTTTTTTTCTATTACTTTTCTTTCGCGCCTCGTATATTTATCTCCGGCCAGCTATGTCTTACCCAATGTTTTCTCTAGTCACTTCCATGTTTAATTTATATTGAAATCAACAAGAATCTGTTCACTGCGCTATGAAAGTTGTCAGTGTCGGGATGTTAGTAAAAATCTAACGCGGTACGGATTACGTAGTTACGAATTTTGAATTAAATTAAACTATTTTTTATGAGCTAGACTAAATTTGGACTTTGTTGTTGTTTATGATGGCGTACGAGAGGAAATAGCAACGGTGACTATCCCTTTGGGAGGCTATAGAAGATGATATGCAACAAGATGAAGTCGATCAAGCGGACACAGAGGTTTCAGAGGCCGCTTTCTCAAGTGACGAAATAGATAAAGAAAATGTACAAGGTCCTGCCTCTACACAATCAAATTTAAAAAGATCTAAAACAAGTGGTCCCTACTATACTGGTAAAGATGGTGCTAAATGGTTAGTGCACCAAAATCAAAACAAAGTTGGAAAAACCAGCCCTCAAAATATTGTTACACAGGTACCAGGTGTTGCAAAAGAAGCCAAAACAATATTAGATTGTTGAAAACATTTTTTCTCGGATGAAATCATTCAATATATTACAGATTGTACCAACGAGAAACTTCAAAAAATTAGACTCACTAGAAACGCAAAACATTACAGTCCTACAGATTTTGACGAAATGAGTCCATTTGTCGGGCTTTTATATCTTGCTGGTGTACAAAGAGCCCAACATTAAATACTTCAGAACTTTGGAACACGGACGGAATTGCCCCAGAATACTTTGCTTCTACTATGTCAGAACGCCGTTTTTACTCTTTGATACAAGCTATTAATTTTGATGATATTGAATCTAGAGTAAAAAGAGTCCAAGAAGATCATTTGGCGCCTGTGCGATACGTTCTGGATAACTTTGTTGGGAAGTGTTTACAACATTACTCGGTGGGTAGTTACATAACAGTGGATGAGATGCTTGAGGATTTCTGAGGGAGATGCAAGTTCCGCCAGTATATTGCAAATAAGCCTGCGAAATATGCCATAAAAATCTACGTTGTTGTAGTCTCTAGAATGTTTTATACACATAACATTGAAATTTATGCAGGTAAACAACCAACTGGTCCATATGAACTAAAGAACGATGCCCATGGTGTTGTAATAAGACTTTTAAGATATTGTAGTGGTACTGGACGAAATGTAACTATGGATAATTACTTTACATCTGTATCTTTGGCTAATGTCTTGGTACACAAGCACCGTATAACGTTAGTTAGAACATTACTTAAGAACAAGCGAGAAGTTCCCCCAATTTTTTTAGATACCAAATTACGAAAAAGAAATAGCAACATGTTTGCTTGGGGAGTCGATCCCAATAAATGCGTTCTTACCTCATATGTACTAAAACCTAATAGAAATTTGCTGATGCTGTCGACGTTTCACAAAGATAATGAAATTGATCAAGAAAGTGGCGATGCAATGGAACCTTCAGTCATAACATTCTATAATCTAACAAATGGAGCTGTTGACGTTGTGGACAGGATGAAGGTAGAATATTCGACTGCAGGAGTGAGCAACCGTTGGCCTTTAACTGTTTTTTGTTCTTGACTCAATATTGCTGGTATAAATTTACAAATTGTTTACTACAGCAATACAGACAAAAAGCTCAAATGAAGAATATATCAGATATATCTTGCTAAGCAACTTACAAAGCTCCATATTGTTCGTCGATCAAGTATTACATCGCTGTCAATTTCACTAAGGCAAAAGATTAGAAATATTCTAAGAAATAAAGCCATTTCAGTTGATGCTGCCGAACTAAATGACGCGAATGCGAAACTTCGTTGTTTCTCTTGCCCGAAGAGAAAAAACAGATTTACTCAGCACCAATTTCATACATTTTGTACAGCCCTATAGCTGTATCCCATATGTCCATATCGGTTTAAGAACTTGCTTATACAATAACAATTTGTTATAAGTAGACATTTTGAATTTTTTTTCCATCAACAAGTACATCTTTCTGAACTTAATTTCTAATTCCTCTTTTTTTTTCTTAATATGTGCTTTCCAACGTAGCTTGGAATCTAATGTCATACCCAAATATTTTGCAGTATTTGCATAAGGTGTTTGGTTTCTATTTATACTAACTGGGATATGTTGTTCTCTTTTGTTAGTAAAATTGACATGAACAGATTTTGTTTCATTTAATTTGATACGCCATCGCCTGCTCCAGATTTTTTTTTTATTTAAACACAAAACCACAATAACCGTCCAGGGAAACACAAGAAGTATTACATTAAATAAATTAAATAACTAAAAATGTCTTTTAAATAGGTTAACACTGTTAAACTTTTTTGTTTTTGGAGAACTGTTTTGAGATCATCATCTATGAATCTGTACGATCTTCTTTTTTCCATGAATTGAGGACAATCAAACAGGATATGTTTGACGATCAGTGAGTTAGAGCAGCTGGAGCAGATAAGTAGTGGTTCTTTTGTTTTTAAGTATTTGTCTGTTCAGGCTGTATGGCCAATTCTTAGACGGTTAATAATAACTTGGTTTCTTCTGTTTAAACCAGTCACCAAGATAGCATTTATTTTTTGGAAAATTACAATTAATTTTGTACCTTATTTTTCCAAATGATTTTGTCATGTACTCGTACAGTGGATTTTAACCAGGTTCTTTAGATCGGTGTACGGATCTGTTTTTAATTTTGCAGTATGGTTTGAGCTCATTTGACTTTTGTTTGCCAGTTGATCTGCTTTTTCATTTCCGTAAATACCTGTATGTGAAGGTACCCAAATAAAAACCGCTTCCTTTCCTAATTATCGAAATGTATCTAGCTAGTTTTTTATAGTCTATATAATAGGGTTGTTGGTATATATTTGTTTCAATTCCATAATGCATTTAATGGGTCGGTTCCAATAATGCACTTTATCGTTCTATTTTTTTTTTAAGAAGATTAGGGCTTCCAAAATAGCTGTAGCTTCGCCTGTGAGTATACTGCAGTGTACTGGTATCGATATGGTATAATAATATTCTTTACAGTAGTAGGCAGCAGCGTGACCATTCAGAGTTTTAGAGGCATCGGTAAAGATGTGCAAATAATTAGGAGAGTGGTATAGAACTTCCATTAATAGATGTTTAATTATTGTAGAATTTGTAGTTGATTTGGAATACTTACTTGGAGGATAGGTTGCATTTCCATTTAGCGATACATTGAGTTGATTTCTATCGAAAATTGTGAGCTTTATTTGTTCTATGAGAGATGTAGAGTTTTTAGTCTTATTGTTGGAGAAAAACCAGAGTTGCAGATGTGGAAAAAAACAGGATGCTGTTTCTGGGATGATATCTTTGCAATATAGTTCAAGGACAGTTGCTGTCGTCTTATATGAAAGAGAGATTCTCCAGTTAGAACTTGCATATTACTAACCGGACTAGTTTTACTGCTCCTAGTGCTAATATCAAAGCTGTAGATTGAATACTGTTTAGTTTTTTTTAAAGTGGTTTTACATGCAGTATCGTAACATATACAATCATAATCAATTGTAGTTCTAATGAGCGATTTGTAAAGCCTTATTAGTATTTTATGATCAGCACCCAAGTTTTGTTAGATAATATTTTGAGTTTATTTAATCTCTTTTAGCAGGAAAGCCGTAGTTTATTTATGTGCGAATTCCAATTCAAAGTTCTCTCAAAAGTTAGACCTCGAAAGTTAAGTTATTTTGACTGTTCTAAAGGCAAATTATTTAATATTAGACTAGTTGTAAGATGGATTTTATTTTTATTAAAAATATGTTCTTGTTTTTCACTAGAAAAAACAAATCCCGTTTTTATCGTCTAATGATGAAATCGGTTTAGGAAACTTTGTATAATTTTAGTTGCTGTCATTACATTATTCGGTTTAATATAAATAACAATGTCATCTGCGTAAAGACTAGCTTTAACGGGTGCTTTAATTACATCCACAATACTATTAAAAGCGATTAAGAATAAAGTTGGACTAAGAATCGAACCCTGAGGAATTCCATTGTCTAGTATCTTAGATGAGCTTGAAACACCATTTATTCTAACTTACATTAAGCGACTTTTTAAAAATTTGTCACATACTTGCATTTTTTATAAATGCAAGTATGTGACCTTAAATGACCTTAAGTGACCTGAAATTGGAATACTTGGGGCACATCATGAGAGGTGAAAAATACGAACTAGTAAGGAATATAATGCAGGAAAAAATAAAAGGCAGAAGAGGCGTAGGAAGACGTAAAATCTCGTGGCTACGCAATCTCCGTGAATGGTTTGGATGCAGTTAAATTGAACTATTCAGACGCGTAACCAACAAAATTATAATTGCCAGAATGATTTCCAATCTCCGGTAGGAGCGGAACTTGAAGAAGAAGAAGAAGACCTTAAATGCCAGTATCTTTTGATGTTTGTAGAATACAGTGCCTCCATGCTCTATGGTAGGCTTGGGTTATATCGAAAAATATTGCTATTAGTTTTTGGTTATTTGCAAAAGCTTTACTAAATGAAGTCTGTAATGATCCTACATCTTATTTATTTCAGTTATTTGGAGCTAATACTAAATTCCGCTTATAATAATGACAATATATTAACCAAAAAAGTTAAATACTATTTAAAAAGAAAGCTATCGTTAAAAGCATTAGCGAACAAGCCGAATAGCTAATTACCAAGAGAATCGAAAGCAAAAGTATTCCCAAAAGTTTTAGTAATTAGTGTCGGACCATCGCCCTTGATCAGTGAGCAAAGCACGCCTCTGACTTCGCCGATTTTCCTCGCTTTTCCGAACACAGACCTATGTAAATTTCATTTGCCAGTAATCCGTTCACTGAGATTGGTCTCGATTGATGGACGCAAATTGGAAAGTGGAGAGGGCAATGCTTAGCGCGGTTGCCACGTTACTGACAGTTTCATACTCTCCCTCTAACCAAAACATTACCCCTTGAATATTTCCGCAATCGGCTCATAGTTAATTTACACAGGATGAAAGGTGGCAAGTCAGTAGCTGCTGAAAATTACATTTTTAAAAGCCACGGAAAAGTTTTTTAGTACAAGACAGGACAATTATGGATAAGGCCTTGTTTAAGTATTTGACTAATTAGACACACATTTAAAATTTGAGATTTCTGGTTAATTGACAATAGTTTTAATTAAATCTTACCCAATTGATTCACTCTCTTATACAACGCGATTGTGACGGAGATTTTCCGAACTACTAATTTTTGGGTGACTCAACTAAAATCCCTGTTAACAAGTTTTATTATGTTTAAGTACAGTAATTAATATCAATGGCGGAAAGGGTGTCATTGTGTAAAATTACTTTAAGTATGGTTCGTAATATATTATTAAAAACTTTTGTGTTTCCCAGATTTTTGGGCAATGGTGTGGCTCTGTTCCAAATGGCTACAGCTCAATGTTCTATGATAGCAACGTGGAAAAATGTGGACTAGAATTAGAATAAGAAATATGCTATATTGTCACTGAAAATTGTACAGTTTTATAGACACAGCTTACAAAAAGTCAGAAAAGAACAATTACAATTTACAAAAATTTTATTTCCGAATTTATCATAACAAAAATAATTAATTAGCTGCTCTTTGATAAAAGCTAGTAAAAATTATGTTTATAGAGCACACACACACCCTGTCCCTAAGGATCATGTGTATACTATTGTAAAGTGGGATCCACATGTCCGAAGATCAAATTGGTCACACTTCGCTATTGAAGTGATAACTATCTGACACCCAGGCTTTTTCTCCACACCTTCTCAACGTGTGACTTATGTGAGGAGACTTGTGATCTAAACCTTACTTTGGATGCCCTGGGTAATGAAACACCCTCAGTTTTACGTGACTGTGGTCAAGCCACCTATCTATAGGGATAGCACACATACCGGCATTTTTTCCTATTTACTTTACTGATTCTATTGAAGTTACTTTACTGACTGGACAGTGGGACTTAGGTCACTAAAGAAAAAGGTGTGTGTTTCTAACAGAAAACCACCAGCCTAAGTTGATGGCCCCTTTGTCCGAAATATGTGTGTGCTCGATCACTCAGCAGCCGAATTGGCAAACTAAATTTTATTCTCCTCGCCGGCTGGACGATTGAGGGTTCTGGCCACCGATGCCATGTTTGTCGCACATGACCTCGATGCTCAGATATCACGAAAATATCTTCATTTGATCTACCTGAAGAGCCGAAGCCTGTGCGGCTGTTATAAAAAAACTTATGGGTCTTTTATATGTTTATGAAAATTAATTTAATACCATCGAATAAGTATTTACTTAAAAAAATAATAATTTGAAGCTTGAATTGTTAGACAGAAAAGCGGATTTTTTTTCTCAATACTAAACTAAAGCTAAAAAGTGTGGGTGTGTGCAAACCCCAATGCATGAGTTGGGGTGTGCATTTCCAAGTGTATACGGCCATTACATACCCCGTGCAATATGTACTTATTATTATAGGTAGCTGAGCTACCTCTTCCTTGGCAGGGCATCGATTCCTATTGTTACAAATCACCATCTTTTAGTTGGTCGAATGTAATCAAAGTCTTGTTTTTTTTTTTTGGTGCTTTTCTGACTATTAATGATTATTATTTGACAATCCTGTGTCTGTCTTTCCTATATTCTGGTTATCTCTATATCCTCGCTATATCTTGCTTCGGCCGTCTATAGACCGTCCTTTTGTTTTCGTCTTAGTCCGTCGACTCTCTTAGTTTCCTGTTGGGGTGGTTCCTGAGTCCATTCAATATTTCATAGGCTCTTTCGTCCATCGTTTTAAAAGTCTTTAAATATGTATCTTAGTGGTACGTATTTTTAAAGCGTCTCTAATCATGTAGTTCTGGGTTGTTTGGAATTTTTTCCTATTGCTCTTGCATGTGTGTCCCCATGTAACAAAGGCATGTAATAGTGAGAGAACTATTACGCTGATAGCTACTCTTATTTTTGTTTTATATCGTTATTCACTCTTCTGTCTATTAGCAAAGAGAGTTGACTTCTTAGTACCTTTGCTTTGTAGACTGCTTGCTTCATGTGTTCGGTGAATGTCAGATTCATGTCAAGTATCACTCCGAGGTATTTAGCTTGACTTGTCCATTCTACAGGGGTGTTTGCAATGGTGATTTCCCTTTCCGGTCTGCTTTTTCGGTATCTGTACATAACAGCCTCAGTTTTTTCGGGATTTAAGATGATCTTCCACATAATGCACCATCTCTTTAAACTATTTAGTGTTCTTTTGCAGATAACTGGTTGCTAGGTTCGGGTCTTTGCTGCTGGCTGCGATAGCTGTATCGTCCGCGTATAGGCTCACCAGTTTTCTAGTATCTATTGAAGTGTCAGCCGTGTAGATGGTGTACAGGTACGGCGTCAGCACCATCCTCTGCTACAATCCGGCTTCCAGGGCTTCGAATTTGGACAGGGTTGGCCCTATCCGAACTCTGAACCTTCTGCTCGCCGGTATGATGTAAGAAGACATGTCATCGCCTCACTGTACCCCAAATTATTCATTTCGTAGAGCAAGCCTTGGTGCTAGACTCTATCGAAGGCTTTAATCACATTGAGAAAAGTCGCTGCTGTACATGTTCCTGTTGTATCTCTTTGTGATGTATTTCGTCAGTCTTATTACCTTCCACAAGGAATCTACGTTCTTGTATTTGGCTGTATACCATATATTAAAAAAAAATTTATTAAAAATCCTTTGTAAAAGGTATATATTTTTAAAAACCCAAACCGGCTGTTATAGACAAAACGTTTTCGGAATCCATTATTCCATCATCAGTGTCCTATAAAATATATAACCACTTAATTAAAGAGAACGTGAAGTTAAAATTTTGACTAAGGTTAATGTAAAGTGTGGTTAATACTTACTAGGTGTACATGAATGTAGCCACTAAATACATGGGTAAAAACCCGTTAACAAAAATTTAGTTACATTTGTTTGTTACATACAGGGCCTTCTATAATCGAGTTATAAGTTAAATTTCACATGACCATTATACTACAAAAGTTTTATCTCATTCATGTAAGAACACTTTCATATTTTAAATATATTCATTCATTTTCCACCAATATCAAACAAAATTTCTATAACTCAACCTTCTACATGTGTCTATTTTCTATTTTCCAAGTACCAAATGTTGAATAAACATAAAGGGCCTAAATATAAAAATCTCTTTTTCATTACACTACCACACACATGCATAGTTGGTTGTCTAACTATAACCACATTATCTTCTCTCCACATTTCATCTCATACACATAAAAATCAATTTTTAAAAAAACAACAACATTGATGGTTGATACTGTTATATTATTTAATATCAAAAAATCTATTACTTTAACAATTTAATTAACGTTGGCTTTTGTCTTAAGTAGACACATACAGTTATATTGACTACTCTGTTACTTGTTCCGTCCTAACTTGTCAACATTGTCATTTCAATCAGTTGCTTCCATTAAGTCCTCGTAGACACACCGTCTCAGGACTTGCAACTTCAACGTGGAGTCATATGTCGCCATGTTACCTAATCCAACGGTAACTTTAGCATCCTAGCAATTTATATAATATAATGTAAAACAAATGTAACTAAATTTTTGTTAACGGGTTTTTACCCATGTATTTAGTGGCTACATTCATGTACACCTAGTAAGTATTAACCACACTTTACATTAACCTTAGTCAAAATTTTAACTTCACGTTCTCTTTAATTAAGTGGTTATATATTTTATAGGACACTGATGATGGAATAATGGATTCCGAAAACGTTTTGTCTATAACAGCCCGTTTGGGTTTTTAAAAATATATACCTTTTACAAAGGATTTTTAATAAATTTTTTTTAGTCTTATTACCTGTTGCTCGCAGAAGTGGCCTGACCTGAAGTTAGGATGTCGGATGATTCTTTCTGCTATTTTGCTTATTGATGATAATAAGCTAACATGTCTGTAGATTTATGGAAATGTGCCGTTTTCCTCGGTTTTGCGATCATAGTTACATGAGCTTCCTTCCCTCTGTCCGGAAAGTATCTTAGCCTCAGCGTGTTATTTATCATGCTAGTAATATATACGATTGCTTTCGCCGGCAGGTTTTTAAGAGATCTGATATTATATGGTCCAGCTGATTTGTTTACTTTAATTATCTTTATTAATTGTTTGATTTCTTTTGGCAAGGTATGTGTTAAGCCTATTCTGCCAATTTTTATTTTTAGTCCTCTGGTTGTTCTTTTTACTTATTCAGTGAAGTTAGTGTGCTAATAATAGTGTTGTTTGTTATTTTTGCACACCCTTTCTATTTCGTCTTTCATATGTATAGTTAATAGCGGCAACTTAAAATAACCCCCCCCCCCCACCAATCCAATTACGTTGGATTATTCCAACTTAATAAGTAATCATGGTTGAAGAACTTGCGAGATTGGTATGGTGTTGATACAGACATGCTATTTAGGGTGACTGTGAATAAAATTAAGATAGCTATGATGGTAATCAACGTTCTGAAAGGACATGGTACATGAAGAAGAAAAATAAGTAAGCCCCTTCTGTCTATGACATAGTTTGTGGATGTTTTTCACTTCTTCATACTCGTAAAGGTACTGTAATTTCTTAATTATTCATTAAGAAACTATTCCATTAAATAATATGGTCTATCTATGACCAAAAATAAACAGCATATCGAAGAGAAGACTGGAACAAACAAAAATATGTTATTTTGGTAGATGCTAAATTGATTTCCTTCGAAATAGATTTTATTGCGTAGAAGGCTGAGGTTAGTTACTTAACAAATCGATATAAATGGACCGTTTAAGGTTGCTATCTATAAAAATACCAAAATATTTTACACAATCAACTGTACTGATATATCGAGTGAGTGAGAGAAAAGAGAGTGAATTAGAGTCGGACCAGGTTTTTATTCCAAGTAGATCAGAGATTATAGTTGAATGATGAGTTGCAATATGAGAGTTGTTTTATGTGATAATGGTATCATCAGCGAAAAGAAAAATTTTTACATCGATTTTTAAAAATGTTATATCATTTATAAAGAAAAGGAAAATTAGAGCACTCAATACTGAACCTTGTGCTACTCCACATACAATTATTCTGTGACTAGAGTCTGTATCGTTTGCTCCAAAAATAGTGGCAGTGTAAAGAATATTGTAGAGCTTTTATAAGCCTTTATAAGTCAGACAAAATTACTCAAACATGTCAATTTATTTTTGCAGTTTCGCATTTTCTGATTTGTTTTTTAATGACATGTTTTTAAATTAGGACATCATTTTGAAACGACATGCAAATCTTCAAATATACCGAGTGACACAAAAGTTTTGGCAGACAAAACATAGCGTGTGATTTGTCTCTTAAAAGATAATCTCATACATTGAGGACAGTAAAATTCTCCTGTTACTGACTCCATAGTAAATCATGAGGAAAAAACCTCATGATACTATCCCGACATGGTAAGTATTTGATCCTACATTTAGTTAACTCTCAATATTAATACCAAATTGAAAAAAATAAGTTTATCAGAAACATTAAATGAACCTAAATAAAAGTAAAGTAGCTTATTCCCAATAACAATAATAAATTGCATTAAGATGCCACAAGAAATTACCGTTTACAAGTTTATAAATTATGTACTTCTTTTCCCAAAAATAGCATAAGATTAGTGCGGCTTTATCAGTAATCCTATTAACAGATGCTCTAGTTTCATAACCGACGAATTACGAAATAAATTTCAAGTTGGCTCCATAATATATATTAACTCCGACATTGATTATTGTCGCACTCTGTATGATCCTCTTTATTACATTATCTATCAAGAGTTCATGTTCGCATGGCAACGTGATAGATTAAGGGTGACTAGTCATCCGATGGCGTAATTCATTACTTCACTTGTTTATGCCGCCGGTCACTAGATATTTCATGGGTTATTTATATCTGCTTCGTAACCATGGACAGCTCATCTTCGGCTAATTTGACTTCGGGATGAATAACATAGAAAAACATATTATCTTTTTGATAGTCAGCCGAAAATCTTTATCTACTACCGTTGAGATCTTAATAAATAACTTCTTAAGAAAACAAACTAAATGGCAAATTATGTTGTTCAAGGATAATATTTGTTACGATATTTGGATATATACTCTAACAACAAAATGGGGAGGGTGGCTTATAAAAATGTAATAGGATGTACTAATTGTACAGGGTGCAAATCAACTACGCCGTTAAAATCAAAATAGTATCGATTTAAAACATTTTTATACCTTTTATATATTTTAATGGGTAATATGCGGTCCTTTACAGTAAACCAGATGTAACAAGAAGTGTTGTGTTCACGATAAGTTTTAGAAAATTAAAATTTGGCCAGCACAATTGATCCGAATTCTTAATTTTACTATTCATCAGTGGCATTTCATGAAAGCATCTTAAAAGTACTGTCTACATTGAAATTTGAATTTATTTGAGATATTTATTTTAAAAAATCAAAGTAGGTAGACAACAACGTTTCTTTAAATAATTTATTAAGATAGTTAATTGCTAAATATCAAATATAACGATTATCAGTAAAAACGTTTTTATTTTTAACTATTTATAATCTGGTGTTTTAAATCGAGCTGCGTAATCATATCTCTTATTGTACTGCTGATCCATAGGTATATCCGATACACTAGCATATTCTAGTCCAAGTAACAGGCTATTTAGACTTTATACTGTTACGTTAGTCGTTTGTTTACTGGCCAGGCTTTGAACCATCGATCCACTATGGATCCACTAGATTATTCACAGTGAATTCTGACACGCGATCTGACAACCGATTTTATTCTAGTCATAAATAAGCCTTTTACGAACTTTAGAAAGATTAATAAATAGTTAGTTAATCCGAGAACGAAAATCAGTTTGTATTCTGTGATTTAAAATTATTGTTGTCGAACATTTTAAATATAGTCAATCCATTCTTAACCGTTTTCAATAAAAAATATTATACAACGCTAAAAATATTTATATTTACCACATTAAACTTTTCACTTATAGATTGGTTTATAAATAATCGGAATCCTGGGAATCCATTAAGTCTTCTGACTCATTCTTGCCGACCCTTACTAGATTCAGTAACATTTTTCATTATCCCATCTAACTTCCACATTTTCTCTTCTATTTTCAAGACATAAGCAACAGCGTTCTCCCAATTTGTGGGATGTATGCGATATGATGCACAGACCTTCAAAATCTAATGAACAAAATAAAACAGACTTGTGATCAGTATGGATTAAAACTCAACGTTTAGAAAACTAAATATATGATAGTTAGCAAACAAAATTATATACAGGATGACGGTATAAAAGTCGGAGATGCCACACTGGACAGTGTTTCTCGGCAGTAATATCAATGAGAGCTGGGATCCAACCGCAGAAATTAGAAGCCGAATAGAATACTTTGCAGTCACGATTTTAGCATTGACCTTAGAGTTCGAATGACATCTACATCTACGAATGACTTGCTATATCTTCCCTGTCCTGCTGTATGAAGTGGAAGGGTGGACTCTAACTGAGGCTATCCTTAGACGCTTGACAGCCTTTAAGATGTGGGTATACAGACGACTACTGAAAATAAGCTGGGTAGACAGAGTTACCAACATACTACACAATGTATAACATTATAGATCTTAACCTTTATAAACAAACTCAGTAATCCTCTAGTAACTCTAGGTTACCATAACTCCTAAATAAATTAAAATCAAACAAAAATGTCATTTATGTAGATATGTTAAAAAATATATATATATAAATATATATTATATATATATATATATATATATTTATATATATATATATAGGGCCTGCGTAGCGCAAGCGGTAGGATGCTTGCCACGCAAGCAGGTGGTCCGGGGTTCGAATCCCACCGCCGGCAAGAACATCTAGACATTTTAAAATGTCTATAGGCCCCAGGTCGACTCAGCCTGAATAAAAAGGAGTACCTTGGGTAAAACCAGGGGTAATAATAGACGGTTGAAGCGTAGCACTGGCCATGTTACCTTCCTTGTATACCGTAGGCCCTAGATATAGCAGACTACCCTGCTATACTCCCAAAGCCGCGACAGCGGTATAAAACGGGAGACTATTATTATTATTATATATATATATATATATATATATATATATATATATATATATATATATATATATATATATATATATAAATAGAAATGTATTTTGAAATGAATAATTTTAAGAAATAAATTTTAATAAGGTCTCTTGTAAATAATACAACGAGACACTAGAAACAATAACAATTAAATTCATTTCTTTGACAGCCCACTGTAAAGTCTGAAAACCCGTAAATAATAGAGCAACTAATTAATTTGAAAGAAATGAGCTATTGTTTTATGTTTATTTTCGAGAATGTACTTAGTCAGGCGGATGTTTCCATTGTTCGATAGGGAGATCCGGGAATGTACAAAAGAGAGGAAAAATGTTTTCAACTCAACAACAGCGGTGGAGAAGCTTTTTACGAAATTACGATCACACAAAAGCTGAAAATGTTTCGAACGGTGTATCAGACATGCCTCTGCGACTTTTAAAGGAATTTATAACACAATAAATTATCAAACAGGGGTAGAAACGAATGATTTTTTTAAAACTTAGTTTATTTGAATTTAACTGATGATGATTTGTAGAAAAACCGATACAATCAAATTAAAGGAACTCTAAATGAAGTTCCTACTTTAAATGAAGTTTCCAAACCAGTTGAATGTAAGAGATGCTCGTATTTTATTGATACAACTTTGATAATATTGTCAGATATCAACAAATCTTATATACTAAAACGCTAAGCCCTTTTTTTGTCCACCACTTTACTCAAAAACCATATTAGATAATTAAAATACTTTTTCGGAATATTATTAGTATTACGTATGAGATTGTCAAGATAAATACTTTTGGTACAAAAATTCACTTTCGGTTTTGAGATGACCGGAAGTTAAAATTTACTTTAAGTTTTAGACCCCACAATGTATATATGGATCGAAAGGTCTCGTCGAGACAAATCTAAATATGTACTTCCGGTTGCGATCCGACACCGGAAGTGACCCGAAACGCGCATAAATAAAATAAACATAAAAAATTTCATTTAAAAAACTCGATGTCGAGTTGGTCCGCTAGTTTTCATTAACGGCTTACAATTTTTAGTAAGTATAGTGGTTACTGTGAGGTCGTGAACCTATGGTCCTCCTCCAAAGATCTTTGTCTCTGGCTATTTCTTTTAACTCATGCATTGGTCTCTTTAACATATTGCTGTAATCTGATCAATCCATTTTGTTGGGGATCTTTCTCGTAATCTTCGGCCCTCTCCCTTTGCTTGGATAGTAAGTCTTTCCATATTTTCTATGTCTGCTCTCATAAAATATCCAAAGTATTTTAAATATTGGAGATAGACTTTGCTGAATAGCCATTTTATGACTTTGAGCTCATTTAGAATTGAATTATTTGTTCTGTATTCGATCCACGGAATTCCTAACACTCTTCTCCAACAGAACATTTCAGTGGCATCTATATTTTTTCTTTTCCCTTGTCGTCGGGTCCAAGATTCATATTTGTATGTCAGTATTGAAAATATAAGTTTGTCAAATTTGAGAGTCTTTCCATATTTTGGCCATCTTTCCTACGGCGATTTTAGCTAGATCGCATCTACGTTTTATTTCTTCCTGTAGTGATCCTGTGTTTGTGATAAATAATCCCAGATTTCAAAATGAACTTATAACGTTAAACTCGGCATTCGGGGTTATGTGTGAATGATTGTTATGTAGCTTCTTCAGTATCACTTTGTCTTTCAAAGATCCAAATAATTTTGTTTATTTTGGTTAAAATTACAAAAAAAATTCTGGGTTTATCGGTCTATTATAAATAAATAAAACACTTAATTTTTGCTTCTTTTGGATCTTTGCCATTCTTAATAAGCTCTTTAATTATATAAACATTCGATAATACACTTTATATTTTTGATGTCAATACTATTTTGTGGTTTTACATGAAACACAGAAATGGTATCTGGCCCTCAAATAGACTTGACAGGTACTTTAAAATACAAGTGTTTCAGGGTCGTATTTTAAAAATATGTCATGGTGCATTTAAAAATCAACTCAATTTATTAAATTGTGATATATTTTGGAAAGATCTTTGATGTCAGTTATATTATTGGTTGATTTTAGATCTTTTTTATGTGAATCATCTTCAATATCTATTTTTTGTTGTAGTTTTGTTATTTTTTCAAAATCTGTACATTTTCAAATTCATAAGAATGGCTAATTTCCAGAGAACGCTTGGCTAAGGCTGTTGTGTTCAACACTTCCATGTTAATATTGGTGTGTTTGCCCAATATACGAGTATGTTGAATTGCAGTCTTTACAATTTATTCTATAAATACCATGCAACTGATTATTTTTATTAACATTGGGTTTATATTTTGATAAATATTTTCCAGATGTTTTTAACGATTTATATCCAACATTCTTCTTCTTCTTTAGGTACCGTCTCCTCTAAGGAGGTTGGTAATCATCACAGCTATTTCCACTTTTGAGATTGCAGCTCTGAACAAGTCTATAACAATATAATTCTAATACCAAAACAAAACATACCCAAATCATACCTGTGTGTGTATGTATGTGTGTGTGTGTGTGTGTGTGTGTGTGTGTGTGTGTGTCTGTGTCGTGCCCCATCAACATACATATCTACAGAAAAAGGCATAGCTGCAGCTTTCTATGTCATGTTATTCGTTGATCCGCGGTTGTTTATTTTGTTAAACTTTATTTAACCTGCATTGTGATCCTACACATCCATAAATCGTTCACAATTCGCTATTGGAACGCGCCTTGTCGAGGATGAGAACCTACTTATCTAGTCTGTTCTGCGCGGAGTCCTACTAAGCAGGTTTCAGACTTGCATAGACCTAATTTGTTTGTTTTCTTATTTAACTGATTTTACTGTATTAAACGCAAGTTGCAACCAAAAAAATAAAAAATGAAAAACAACTAAGAATTTGAGAGGGCTACTATTATATACATTGATTAAATCAATACAAAAGAAAGTTAATTTTGAATGATTTTAAATTTTTTATCTACAGAAACTTAATAATTAATTAGTCCAATATTTGTATGCAGCTTTCCAAGTTTTGTAGTTTCGATCAATAAAGCCAGTAATAAACAAACCGTGTTTGTATAGCGAAATTATTTGCTTATTTAGTTATTGATAGATTAAATCAACATGCAATTAACTCAAATTTTAATCAACTTTGAATAAAACAATATTTGGTTTAAATAATATAATCTAATAACTTGTTACAAAAACAGAATATAAATATGTTAAAAATTTCTAATACTGTAGTCGAGTGGCATTGATTTAAATTTTGTTTATCGCTACATCGATATAATCTGAACAATTCGTGGGATCTCAAAAATGATTCTATTATAGATTTAAAATCCACCACTGCCTTAATTTTGGACTTTGTGAATCATTATATATTATACTCGATTCTTAGAATTACATTCTGAAATGCTACAAGACCTTCGACAGTGCTTTATTAACCCTATACGACTGTGTCTTGAACAGAATTAGCAACATTTTGAACATGTATTAGCATAGTTAATACTGCATTTCTTATCAGTTAGGTAAATGTTATTTTGTAACTAATTTTTACCAGCATTCGTTTTTTTAATTACAACTTATTAATAAAATTTTTGATAAATTATATAACTTATTAATGAAAAATCTGTAAAATCATAAAATCTATAGTTGTTCTAAATATCTACAAAACGAGACATACTTGATATGCACAACCTTATTTCAAAGGAAAGTTTGTAATACTTTCTACAAACTACAATACTAATATACAGAGTGTTCCATTAAAAAAATATATTTGAAACGAGTGATCACAGTGTATATTGGTTGGTACCTTCTATAGGTTTGTGCATGATTAATTTGCAACTACATGATTAATTCCTAAGTTATATTATGCCAGCGTTCTTTTAACATAAGTTATGAAAAACAATTTTTCCTCGTTTTTTATAAAGTCATACTTTATAAAAAGGTACCATAATAGTAAAAATGTTATACACACTGTCATAAAATGCAATAAACGTTTTTAAGAAATATTGAATTATTTTTTTTATGTAGTTGTAACAAATGGGGGGAATCCTCTGTAAATAATTGGAGAACCGATTATAATATTCGCGGGAACCCTACTGTCACCATTCTAATAAATGCTGCTGTCATCATTGTAAAAGACGCCTGTCTAAAAATCCTTGGATGCGTCTAAAATTCTTAGGGGATACTTATCCCTGCGAGCGGGGCAAGGCTTACTGTTCCCACTAGTCTGAGCTGACTGGTTTCGCCCTCGCGGCTTACGGAGGGTAGGGAGATTTTGGAAAAAAGGGATTAAGGACTTCTAGGTCTCAGGTCCTGTAAAGAGTTGAGTCTATGGGCTTGCTTTAGAAGCCGGAGAACTGCATAAGCGAAAAATGTGTACTCTTCTAGTCTCTATCTGTAACGGCCAGGAAGAACAATAAAACCAAATTTCGAGTTTACAATGTATTAAATAGACTGTATACTACAACTAAGATAACAAGATATCAGTTATAACCAATAATGATTCGATCAGGCGCGAAGGGAGACGAGAAGAGACAAAGCAAGAAATTAAAGGGTTGACAATCCGTATTATTATATATTTCTTGGGTTAGTATATAGATCTTAGTTACCTTCGCGTATTTAGGCCCTAGCTAATGAATACGCCTTCAGTCCTACTGGAATTCAGGATCAGTCTGTTGTAGTACCGCGCGCTATCACGAACTTTCGAAACTCCAGATACCGACACTTATGCGGTACACTACCCCGTCGAGTTACAATAGCGCGCTCACTGGGCTGCGTATGTCTCGATCGCCCGTGCTTCTCGCCTGGAGCACTCTCAGGTGCCTCGTTCTTACTGCCCTCGTCTGGCCCGCTTCGTTCCTTTTTTATGAGCCCTTATTCTCAATTTTTGATCGTAGTACCAAGGTCGAGTTTTTTATTTTTTGCTGACTGAGTCCCCGTGATTAAACCGGGTCATGCGGTGGTGTTATTTTCCAGCGAAGGTCTATGTTTTTAAACGTGATTTTTTTCTTTTCAACAACCGTGGAGACCTGATATTTGAGACTCCTGTAATACACTTAAACTGGGTCGAGTTTTCATTCTTTGTTTAATGTGAAATGTATACATTAACTGTGCCGAATTATTTGTTCTTTATTCAATTTGGAATATATAGTAATTATTTAAATAATTATTACCCATTTCTAGGCTAACTACCCCTTATTTTTATTTCTTCTTTATTTCCTTGCTATGTTTACATTACACAGTTTTGTTAAATTTCTGAAAATCTACAGTTTTTAACTTATGTGCTTGAGTCTGCTCACCCTAGATAATTTTGTATGAATAATATATTCATAATAATATAAAGGTACATTATTTAACAAAATTTAAATATGTTTTAAGAAATAATAGTAAAATTCAACTTTCGTGGATTTTCCAAATACGATTTTTCCGGTAAGTGAAAATAGCACTTCCCGGGAAGCTTCTGCGTGCAATAGAAACCCAAATATTTTTTTCAGTTGGTTCCAATTTGAAGTTCCATTGTAAAAAAACGGAGCTCGTACCGACTATATTTTGCCAGTTTCATCACTTAAATAATCTCCCTCTGGGATAAACAAATTGACTTTTACAAACTGTTTTTTTGCAATTACCATAGACAATTGTTTATGTATTTTAATTTCGAAATTTGCAAATTAAAGAACTTTCTAAGATCCGCAAAGTTTATTTAAACAACTTTTCTCTATAATTTATAAGAAACATTTTATATCAAAAAAATGATATTTTCACTTTTTATGAGTGTTTGAAAAAAACAAAACAAAATCAGTTGTATGTCTTTTAAACTTTGTTATTGGCTATCTCTTATATACCTTTTAGAACTTTCAAAACCCCGTATAAGATTTTTTCAGCTTTTTATCTCTATGTCTATACTGTCCTATGTCTATGTCTACTAAAAAATTGAGCTTTACCAACTCCAAATACGAACATTACAACAATGTGACATTAAATTGAACGCCAAATTTGCTTGTTTAGTAAAGTAGAACATGTCGACTGGATATAAACACCAGCAAATCCAAAGTAATGAACATCAGCAAGGAAAACATAACTGGAGCAAATCTGTATGTGAACCAAATGAGAATTGAACGTGTCTCACAGTACAACTACTTGGGAACTATAATTAGCGAGTCTTAGTGAGTCGTGGGACAATACCCAAGAGATTAAATGTCGCATCTGAAAGGCAAAAAGTGCATTCTTGACTATAAGCTCTGTGTTCAATAGCTATGGCCTCACCCTAGAAACAAAAATAAAGCTCCTTAAATGTTACGTGTACTAAATGCTTCTGTACGAAGTAAAAACGTGGACATTGATAGCGGAAACTCTATCAAAACTTCAGGATTTTGAGTAATGGTTATACAGAAGGTTCCTGAAGATACCATGGACAGACAAAGTCACCAATGAAGATGTACTGCGGAAGATGAACATAACCGCGAATTTGGTCAACATCTTGAAGGGCCGTAAGCTGCAGTACTTGGGACATATAATGAGAGATCAAGGCAGATACGAGTTACTCCAATGCATTTTGCAAGGTAAAATTGAAGAAAAAAGGGCACCAGGACGAAGAAGAATATCCTGGCTTGCTTAACCAAAGAGCATGGTATAGAAAGACCTCAACAAAGCTATTCCGTATAGCAACCAACAAAGTCATCATAGCCAGAATGATCGCCAACATTCGAAACCCTAAGAAGAAGAAGTAAACTTTTATTAAACTAAATAAGTAGTACACTAAATCATACTTAATTACATACTTCTTCTTCTTCTTCTTGTGCCACTCCTATCAAAGATTGGAAATCATCAAGGCTATCCTGACCTTGTTTACAGCTGACCTAAAGAGTTCATTAGTGGTACAGCCAAACCACTCTCTCAAATTACGCAGCCATGACATTCTTCTAGGGCCTGGATTCCGTTTCCCTTCTATTTTTCCTTGCATTATATTTTGAAGTAATGCGTATTTATGTCCTCTCATCACGTGACCCAAATATTCGAGTTTTCTTCGTTTGATCGTTAACAAAATTTCTGGGTCTTTTCCTATCCTTCGCATTACTTCAAAATTTGTAACTCGTTCAACCCAACTTATTTTCAGCATTTGACGGTAGCACCACATCTCGAAACTTTCAATATTTTTTATATTGTTCTGCTTTAGAGTTCAGGCCTCTACACCGTATAATAGCGTGTTAAATACGTAGCCCCTTAGCATTCTTAATCGGAGAGGGATGCTTATATCTCTGTTGCAGAAGAATTTCCTCATATTTATGAAAGTGGCCCTGGCAATTTAGATACATCTTTTTATTTCATTCTTTTGGTCTCCAGTTTCGTTTATTGAAGTACCCAAGTATTTGTAAATTGATACTTTTTTAATTTGAATGACGTTTATACTAATAATATGTATTGGTTGTGTCATGTTCTTACTGAAGACCATATACTTAGTTTTTTTGATATTGATACTTATGCCATAATTGTTGCAGGCAATATTTATATTTGTAAGTAATCGTTGTAATTCTTCTACTGTTCTTGCAACTAGTACAGTGTCGTCTGCGTATTGAATATTATTTACAACCTCTCCATTGATTACGATTTCTTCGTTTGCTTGCAAAAGGGTTTCCTGGCAGATGCTTTCACTATAAACATTAAATAGAAGCGGTGACAAAATGAATCCCTGTCGTGGGAAGATATAACAAAATGTATATAAGATATACAAAATTACATACCTAATAAATATTTATTAATGCGAACAATGTGCTTGCATCTTCTTGGAAAGCTTGGGTGAGTCAGGTTTGTATATTGTTGTTTTTAATTTTAGGCATGATTCCAAGTTCTCATCAATAAAACGACAACTCAGTTGTTTTTGATAATGTTAGTGCTTAGAAAAGACTGTTTGCATATACATGTAGAACCGAAAAAAGAAATAACAGCAACCTCGAGCATTTTCAGCTGATCATAAGAGTCAAGAATACTATTCCAAGCGTTGAAAATGATCATGTGTTTCTTCTCTAGGTCATTCATTCAAAGCAGATCATTTGTATTTTGAACTAAGATCACATTTTTTCTTTTTCAATATTTCCAATTTAACGCAAAGACATTCAAATTTAGAGCGCCATATCACCTTGTTGTTTAAATCTAGCAATTGTATTTCAAAGCTACTAATATTAATTATAAAGGAAGGAAATTTCAACTCAGTTATTTTGGCATTTAGGACTCTGCTATACGACTAGTGTCGTCGTGTTAGCAGTGCCGCGTTAGCGTCGGTCTCACCGGACAATGGCACTACCATAGAGTTAACTGGTCACTAGAATTTAAACTTAAAATATTGTACAATATAAACTGTATATTCTTAAACAAGTAAGATGATAACGTCAAGCATTTGAGGTGCCTAACAACTTGCCTAACCTAAAATCTATGGACACATGCATTTACAAAGAAAAATGTTTGACATATGCGGTTTGGTCTAAAAATAATTGCAAAAAGATTCGTTTTAAAATTGATTTTAAAACCATTTATTCAGAACTTGTAAAAGCTTCTTAAAAAATAGGTCGTTTTATATTTTAATTTAAAATTGAACACATTTGTAATATTAACTTATATATAATATCATATTAGTATAAATAATATACATTTATTATTACAATATAAATATTTTTTTTTCCTCCCGGAAAAAATTTATTTATTTATTTTTCTGGGAGGTGAAAGTATACCAGTTCTTAGTATTTTCTCGAGCTACTTGTAAAATAATCAATGTTCTGCGTGCCATAGACGACGAAAAACAGCAAATTTTTCCAGCGCGCTTCAATTTGAAGTTCCATTCTAAATAAAAAACGGAGCTCGGAAAGTTCTCTAATCCAC
This sequence comes from Diabrotica undecimpunctata, assembly GCF_040954645.1. Lineage (NCBI taxonomy): Eukaryota > Metazoa > Arthropoda > Insecta > Coleoptera > Chrysomelidae > Diabrotica > Diabrotica undecimpunctata. The sequence continues at coordinate 35,974,024 of NC_092807.1, read as the reverse complement.
TTTAGCATATTGGTATTTTGCGAGTTTGCTCACTTCAACTGGGTTTTAACTTTTACACCTTTTCTGTATAAGCCGTCTATAAATTTGAATATAAAATATAGATCTTCAATTACCTATAATCTATTTTTGTTAATTTTTAGCTCTTAATGTTAATAAACAATGGAAATATAATTATAACAAAAAAATGCTAACTTGGTTCCTATTGGTGTTCTTTGTTTTTAAATTGTTTTTTTTTAATCCTTTTCAGTGTGCCTATTTACAAGCGCTTGACATAAAAAATATCAGTTATTATAACTCTTTGTAAGCTAAAATGTCAGCCACTTTTAAACAGTTTTTTTTTTATATTAATTGTGATAAAATGTTGAAATCTTTTTTAGTATATCTAAAAAGAAGCCTTAACCCTCCGTTAGGAACGTGGAACATTTTCTCTTCATGCGAGTGCATTTCAGTAGCTGTTGCTAACGGGCGTCTTATTCTAATTTATGGGTTTATTTGTGTTCGGTACTTCACTTGAGTATTTTGTCAAGCATAGAACAGTACTGATCTACGATATTAGACCACGTGTCCACTGACGTTACAACATCTGGCTACGTTGCAGATATTTGATTCTATTGTTTTCAAAATTCAAGGTAACTTTTATTTATTACCATTTGGTGCACTTGTAGTTACTGTGATATATTTTAGATAATACTATGTCTGTTAATAAAAAAAGACGGGTGCAACGAAGCAACGACCCGGAAGTTTGGTCTCGATGTTTTGAGGAGATATCAAGTGGGGAAGAAGAAGACTGTGACGATGAGTCCAAAGATGATCTCGATGTGAATGTGAATTTTGCTGTAAGGAGTGATCACGAAACAGATTCTGAATTAGAAACATCGGAGCAAAAAGAATTGGAACAAGATGAAGGAACATCAGACGATTCTGATAAAGCACGTCCTTCAAATTTTTACATAAGAAAAAACAGGGTGACTAGATGCAAAAAGAAAAGATTCAATTTACAAGTTTGTATCCGTTCTCAGAATCTCATCAAACTTATGCCTGGTACAAAAGGAAACGCACGCACTGTTGAAACTGAAATTAATTGCCTAAAGTTATTTTAGGATAAAATAGTTATTAGAGTAATAACTGTCTGGACAAATATTTTTATTAAAAAGATACGGAGCAATTACCAAAGAAATCAAGATTGTATACAAACTAATAAAACTGAAAGTCGTGCATGTATTGGGATATTGTTCTTGATTGGTATTCTTAGAAGTTCCAGAAAAAAATTACATAAAATATTGAATAATCCTCAAGGATCCGAAGTTGAGTCATGCTACCTGGTAATGAGCGAGAAAAGGTTTCGATTTCTCATAAGATGTTTACGGTTCGATGATGTGGAGACAAGAACAGAGCGAAGAGAAATTGATAAACTTGCACCCATTAGAGAACTTCTAGAAATATTTTTGTTGAATTTCGAAAATAACTTCATTCCTAGTGAGTATCTTACAGTAGATGAACAACTATTAGCATTTAGGAGACGTTGCGCTTTTAAGCAGTACATCCCAATGAATCCAGCCAAATATGGCATTAAAACATTTGCTCTGGTAGACGCAAAAACGTTTTACACATTCAATTTGGAAACTTACGTGGGAACTCAGCCAGAAGGTCCATACTAATTTCCATAGAGCCCATCGGACGTACCAGTCGTAATATTACGACAGACATGTTTATCTTCGAAATTTGAATAAATCTTCTAGAAAGTCTTGTGTGAAGTGCAGAGCGTTTGCATGCAAAAACCACATAAGAGAGATCTGCAATGATTGTTTTACTCTAAAAATGTAATGTTTTCTGTAGTCTCTAAATCATACAATTTTTTAACAGTACTTTTATTTAATTTGATTTTGGGTGATTTTGTTCTAAGTATTGTTAGGTACAACAATTTTTCTTTTGCCAAATTTACACTAAAGTTCTTATTAAAACAAAATAATTTGAATGGTTAATAAAAATTTTAAAATGTATGGAGTAGTCCTTTTATTATTTTTATATTTATTTATCTAGTAACGAAATAAGTAAACGTTTTGTTATAAAAACTGGTCAGTATCATTAACAATAATTCAACAAATATACCTAATGCAGTATTATTATTGTAACTATGAAACATTTATGTTTAATAATATAAATAAAATGGTCTACGATCGTAGACCGAGTGACCAACCGTGTCTCAGTCTACCACGTGCCTAACGGAGGATTAAAGAATCAATTGTGATATGATAAATACCTCTATAGTCATTATTTGGGCAAGTACAGTTGTTTATATAATCGCCCTCCGCGATAAACAAATCAAATCAGTTAAATTGAAAATAAATTCAATTATTTGGTCGATCAGCACACTTCAATAACTAATTTCCATTATTTCAAGTAGTTATATTACATGTTATTATTCAAAAAAGAAAGTTATTAACATTTGTCAATTGTTTACGTATTTTAATTTAGAAACTCAAACCAAATAGCTTTTTAAGATCTAAAACTTTTATTTGAAACATTTTTCTCTAGAATGTATAAAAAACATTTTATAGGTAAAAAATAAATTTTTCATTTTTTTATACGTTATAACAAATCAAAATCAGCTGCACATCTTAAGGGATTTATTATCAGATATCGCTCATATACATTTTAGAACCTTCATAAACCTATACGATTTTCACGTGAAATCGATGATTTTTTCACAGATAATAAAATTTAAGGATTTCTAAATTACTGTATCCGCTTAATTAAATATTTATATCTTGCGCGTATTAAAACCATGAGATTTTCTAATTGCTCATACTTTTCACTATGCAATTACGCCGCTAAGAGTACTGGATGGAGTATCAAAAGCAGCAAATTCATCTAATTCTATTCGAAGTAGCTGTCAGTGACACTACTCTAACAACAAAGCACTGCTGGGATGCCGTACAGACAAAACGACGCAAAATGCCGTTTAAGGGGTCAAATTTGAAGTATTTAGGTCAATTGGTAATATAATTTGTAGCTGAGAGTCAGTCTGTGTTAACACTCGAATACCTGAAAATACCACTGCGATTAAATGATAATTGGTGAAATTATTTGAATAATTTAAATGAAAACTCTTTAAAAAAGTAGCAATTTAGAGAAAGATTTGTTTAATTGAGTTTGCTGAATGGATGACAAAGAAAATGTTTCTTTCTTTATTTATTGAATTCTTTTACTGCTATTTTTTAGTTTGTTTATTCCGATGGTGACGTATTTTTTGTCAATTGATTAAGTCTTTGTTCCACTTTCATATTGCAAACAATTTCTCCACATATCCCTTCAGCATTTGTTAGACGTTCTATATTTTTATCTACTTTGTTTTAGGTACCAGATTCGTTTTCTTTTGTACTACAACAATTCACAGGCCGACATAATTTTTGATGTTTTGAGTTTGACATGTGTCCTTAGAGTCCGCTGATTCTGAATATGTATTCGGTTTGAGCTCATCACGTCAAAATTTTTCAAAAAATTAAAAAAACCGTGTGAGATATTATGTACTAGCGCAAACAAATACCTTGCATTAAAATTATTTGTTTAAAATACTTGATAGATCGATAGAAAATATTTTAATACATTATTATGTTAATTTCATTTGAATGGCAACACTGCCCATGCCGTCAACTTGACAGCATCCGCAGTTGTGTATTGCATGGAGTTAGCGTCAGTTGTTTGTAGCATAGAGTTGTATTTTGAGAGCATAGAGACTACTGCTACTTTGCTCCTGCGATATCAAGAAATTTAATTCAAAAAATAAACACAAAATTAAATATACTGATTTACCTTCTGCTAAACGACCTGTGTCACATGGACCAGGAATCCCTATTCCTCTACCTTTTCTTTACACTATACAACAGAAATCATCAGATGAAAGTTCAGACGAAAAAACTGATGAAGACAAATTCAATCCTGAGATAGACCAATCTCAAAAGTTCATCCAAGCTGAACTAAATAACTTAGTGAGAGACTTGGGCCTATCGAAGGATACTGCACAAATCTTAGGATCACGACTAAAAGATAAAAATCTATTGGCTCCAGGTACTACATTTTCGTGGTATAGGCATCGTGAAAAAGAGTTCAAAAGAGTTCGCGGAATATTTTTCTCAAGAGGGCTCACTGGTGTATTTTTATAATATTCCTGAAGTAGTCATGGAACTGGGAGCTGACAATTACAATTCCACATCATATCAGTTATTTATTAATTCTTCTAAGAGAAGTCTGAAGAGCGTCTTGTTGGACAACGGTAATACTTATGCCTCAGTGCCTGTTGCTCGCTCCGTACATCTCAAAAAAACATATGAGAATCTTATGCTTTTGCTAAATAAATCCAATCTCAAAACAATATCCATGCTTTTGGGTCAGTGGTCCGGATTCACAGTCTCCACGTTTTTTGTGCGAGTAGGACAGTCGAGCACGAAATTTACATTAAGTTAAGAAAGAGTGGATACTCAGAGAACGACTTGTACCGTAATAGAAGTCTGAAGGGCGTCTTGTTGCACAATGGTAATACTTATGCCGTAATGCCTGTTACTCACTTCGTGCATCTCAAGGAAACATATGAGAATCTTGAACTGTTGCTAAATAAAATAAACTATAGCGAATACTGTTGGCAACTCTGTGAAGATCTCAAAATAATATCCATGCTTTTGGGTCAGCGGTCTGGATTCACAAAGTATCCATGTTTTTTGTGCGAGTGGGACAGTCCAGCACGAAATTTACATTACGTTAAGAAAGAGTGGCCACTCAGAGAACGACATACCGGGACAAAATGTGTGCAACGTGATACACTAATTGACCCAAAATTAGTTCTTTTGCCTCCTCCTCATATAAAGTTAGGATTGATGAAGCAGTTTATCAAAGCTTTAGATGAACAAGATGACTGCTTTAAATATCTGTGCGACAAATTTCCTGCGCTTTCTGAAGCTAAACTTAAACAATGCCCCTTTTTGTAGGCCCCTTAAATTCGAACCTTAAAATCGGACAGATTGTTCGGGAATACAATGACCCAGGATGATCTGAAACATGGAGTTCTTTCGTAGAAATTATAGACGGTTTCCTTGGAAACAATTAGTCTTCAAACTATAAAGAAATTGTAGCCAACATGGTCGAAAATTATAAACAAACTGGGATGCAATATGGGTGTCAAAATTCATTTTCTGGATTTCCACGTTGACTATTTTCCCGAAAATCTTGGAGCTATTAGCAAGGAGCAGGGAGAGAGGTTCCATCAAAATATAAAGGAGATGGAGAGACGTTACCAAGAAAGATTACTGCTGGAGCTTGAAGAGAGACTCGATCACAAAAATCCATAAAAATAAGACTGCAAAACGCAGTTTTCATGGAAATAGAGAACGATTTTATTAAAAAAAAACAAAATTGTCTAACGCAGGTTGTACTGAATTCGTTTTTAAGATCAACTCAATTTTGCAGTGTAACTTTGTAATAATTAAAGTTTCAATAAATATTTTCTCAGTATTTTTGGCGGTTTTTATGAAAACTTTATACCACACATTTCTTAAAAACCTAATGTGCTGGAAAAAAACTAAGTACATATTCGTGATCACCACATCTTATTTACTATAGGACACCTATTAAACTTAAAACATTTTTCATGAAAAAAAAATGTAGGCCTGTGTATTGGACCTATTTAACCCATTCCTGTAAGTGGTTTCTTCATGCTATTTTTAAACAAATAGTGCATGTAATAAAATATCTACAGCTATTTTTAAAGAATTATTTTAAAGGCCCATTCAGGTTAAGGCCCTTCATTTAGTTCATAAATAAGCTTTTTGCGAAGCACAAAGGATAATAAATCATCATTTTGCTTGATACGATTATCTTGAGCCATAACTTTCAGACAACTTTATTAGTTATTGGCAAATAATTTCTAATGCTATGGAGCCTCCATTCAAATCCTAGTCATAAATACACGGTGTATTAGTACAGAGTGGTATTATTATTGACTATTAGTATTAAGTACTACGTTTACGATAACAAAATTATTACAATATGAACAACTTTTATTATTTTTCTTTCAATTTCAATGTCATAATACAAATTTGCCAGTTTTTGAGTACTTGCTCCGATATTTTAAGGATTTCTGTGTTTGTAATCTTTCACCAGACATAACTTTGTTCTGCTATAATTTAATTTTTTAAATTTCCTATTTCAATTTCTTTAATCTGTTTGTTATTGTAGTCCTTATTATCTTTAAAAGTTTGTGAACACATTGATCCATTTAACGTTACAACTTTTACAACATTAAAAAGTTCAACTGAGGACTCATGGAAACATGAAAACCAAATTAAGTTTATAACATGGAGGACAAATAGAATCTATCAAAAACTAGTGATTTTGCCCGTCAACATGCGACCGGAGACACTCCACTCAAGTTGCTTTGGCTTCCTCCTATTTAAGGCTAGGACGACAACAAAATGTATATAACACAGATATTTTAGTCTGTTGTATAACTTGTTCCAGAAACGAACATTAGTTTTTAAAATATAAAATAATAAAAATGTACTTATTTAAACTTAAAGTTATCTGTAAATCTTTAGACTTTCCTTAGTGTAGAATAGTCATTTGGTCAAGTTTCCCCACAACACCCGCCAGTCTGGGGTCTGGCTGTTTAAATATTTTTTACACGACGACAGTAGTAAAATTATCAATTCACGTAAAAGTACTTCGCTCCGCCGAAATCAGGTATTCTCAAGCCGGTGTTTTCATATAATAATATGGTATAAAGAAAGTGTATTTGGAATTATATAGTAACTTACGGCCGCGTAAGGCTTTCTACTCTAAAAGTTTTAATTATAAACCGTTAAATTCACAAGTGTTTTTATTTCTCTGGAGCTGTATTTGCTCCACCCAAGAATCTTCATTATTCAACGGTCACTGTGAAGAACCCAACCTATGGAGATACATCCACCAAAAGTCCTATGAAGTAAGGCTTGGAATCGAAAGAATTTCAAATCTCGTAATGTAGTTAGCCAGATACAAGGCTTCCTACATAACTTTTATAACAAATAAGTCACTTTTGGAGTATCGTTGAATTTTTGCGTAAAGTCTCTTATAAAATCGATCTACGTACAAAAACCAGCGAAATTTTAGTTTGAAAATTCATCTATTGAGAAAGCTCGAGTTTTGTATTATATTTTTTACCGGTCACAAAATTTGCAGCCAATATTATAGGATAAACAAACTTTTAAACGAATTAAAAATTTATTTTTTAAAATAATAAACATCTTGAGCGGCCATATGAAAAGGCCGGTCTTTTTACCTCGAGATAAATATTGTCCTATCTGACCGATAGTTATCTGGAGGATATGCATTTATTTATAAAATAAAATGTACCCGTCTTTTGATGTCAAATTAGGTTGCGGTTACTTGTCTGTAAGATAGACGTAAAATTTATTTCGGAGCGCACCAATATTTAATTAATTATCAAAGAAATCACAATAATATTTAAATATCTCTTTTGTGATATACAATTTGTGGTGGCAGGAATAAAACAAATTATGTAAGATAAATTTAATGACGAGTTTAAGAAAAATACATGTATATTGGTTCTTCTTAGGTTTTTCTATAATACTAAAATGATATATAAGTTTAGCCCAAACATCTTTAACTTGAGAAAGTTAAATAATACCTTCATTAACCTCATTGAGCAATTCATCTTCAAAATTGTCTTTATTTTGATCTCTCCCTAGGTTATAGAATGTTGCAGTAGATAAAATAATACCTAAACCTTATCTTCCGCACATAAAAAGTTCTATTACATATCTGGTTTTAATATGGAATTTATTATTGACATTTTCTTTATGTATTGTTTAGTGTACTCCTTAAAAATGGCTTTACTGTATAATTAAAATCTCCAAGTAACATTCTGTTTCTATTATCTCCATTGAAACTTCTTATCAAGAATACAGAAGTATTTATACCTATATATTTTTTATTTTATAATCCTACACTGGTATTATTTAATCAATATCACCAATACCTCTTGAAAATCGTTAATTAATACATTTTTTATTTATTAAAATTGTCATTGAATGCCTAAACTACGCGAAAAAAAGAGGTAGAATACCCACTTTTATAATCTTTTGTTAACAACTATTTACAATATATTCTCAAAATATTGATCAATGTCAGTTTATTTAGTCCTCCTTAAATTAATTTAATTTACTAATGTTTGTATTTTAGAACGATTTCCGAAGTGGAAATTGAGACGTCAATAAACATCTTCTTCTTCAAGTGCCATCTCCGCGGCGGAGGTCGGCAATCATCATAGCTATTCGAACTTTTGAGACGGCTGCTCTGAAAAGTTCATTTGATGTACATCCGTACCACTCTCTCAGGTTGCGCAGCCATGACATTCTACGCCTCCCTATGCTTCTCTTTCCTTGGATCTTTCCCTGCATGATCAGTTGGAGCAAGGTGTATTTCTCTCCACGTGTAATATGTCCAAGATATTCCAATTTTTTTGTTTTTATTGAATTTAAAATTTCCATTTCTTTGTTCATCCTTCTCAGAACCTCTTTGTTTGTGACCTGTCCATGATATTTTCAGAATTCTTCTGTACACCCACAGCTCAAATGATTCCAGTTTTTTCATTGATGTAGCATTCAAGGTCCAAGATTCCATTCCATAAAATAAGGTCGAAAAAACATAGCACCTCGCCAACCTAACTCTTAGTTCCAGTTTTAAATCCCTGGTACATAGAACTCTTCATTTTGTTGAAATTTGCTTTAGCCTTTTCTATTCTTATTTTTATCTCCTGATTGTAATCATTTGTGGAGTTAATCATTGTTCCCAGGTATGCATATTTGTCCACTTGTTCGACGTTGGTTTCGTTTATTAGAAAACTCTCGTTATTTCTTTGAGTTTTCGATATTCTCATAAATTTCGTCTTCTTGACATTCATTGTTAGACCATACTCTTTTCCATACTCTGCTATTCTGGTCACCAGTCTCTGAAGATCTTCAATGTTTTCGGCTAAAATCACAGTGTCGTCCGCATATCTAATGTTGTTAATGGGAACTCCATTTACCTTTATTCCAGCTGTTTCACCCTCAAGAGCTTTTTTCAGGACCTCTTCGGAGTAGGCGTTGAAAAGAATTGGCGACAATACGCATCCCTGTCTTACTCCACATCTAATTTCAATTTCTTCTGACAGCTGTTCGTTAACACGTACTTTTGCTCGCTGTTTATAGTATAAATTTGATATGATCCTGAGGTCGTTGTAGTCAATCTTCTTTGATTTCAGGACATTCATTAAATGTTCATGTCGTACTTTATCGAATGGTTTATTATAGTCAATAAAACATGCGTATATATCTTGATTGACGTCCAGGCATCTTTGTATTAGTATATTAAGTGAAAAAAGAGCTTCACGTGTTCCTAGGCCTTTGCGGAAACCAAATTGTGTATTATTAACGTCTATGTCCAGTTTGTGATATATTCGGTTATGGATGACTTTAAGTAGTAACTTTAGCGTATGAGACATTAAGCTAATGGTGCGGTAATCGCTGCATTCTCTTGCGTTTTTCTTTTTAGGGAGACAAATAAAAATAGATGTCAACCACTCTTTGGGTAATACGCCTGAACTATAAATTTGGTTCAAAAGTGTCACTAAAACATCAATGTGCTTCTCATCTAGAATTTTTAGGATTTCTATAGGAAGCATATCAGGTCCAGGGCTTTTCCCGCTCTTCATTGTTTTTAATGCGTGCAATATTTCTTCTTTTGTAATATATGGACCTATTTCTTCTGACGTAAGTTCTATGTGCTCCAGATCTCCTCTTTCATCATCGAACAATTCATCGATATATTCTGCCCATCTTTGTATTTTCTCGTCCGTATGTGTTATAGCAGTACCGTGTCTATCCAGAATTGCACAAGTGGGATTTTGTTTTCTTAGTCCTGCCAGTTCTTTGACTTTCTTGTGTAGGTTAAACAGATCATATTTATTTTGAAGGTCTTCGATTTCTTTGCATTGTTCTTCAAGGTATTTTTCTTTTGCCTGCTTTATCGTCTTTCTAATCTCGTGGTTTATCTCTCTGTATTTATTGTTGTCCTTGTTTTTAAATTGTCTCCGTTGTTCCATCATATTGAGTATCTCGTCATTCATCCATTCCTCTTTTCTCCTTGAGGAAGTCTTTAATATTTCTTTACAGGGTTCCAGTAGACAATCTTTTAGTCGATTCCAGTACTCGTCAATATCATTGGTGTTTGTGTTCAATTTGTTGCAGTTCACATGCAGTTCATGTTGGAGGCATTCTTTTACTTTAGGTTCTTTAAGTTTTCTTGTGTCTATTGTAGGGATTCTTTGATGTCTTTTAATATTTTTAAGGGTGAGTGTAATTTTGGCTATAAGTGGATTGTGATCTGAGGCCACGTCTGATCCAGGATATGCTTTCACAGCTTTAACAGCATTACGGTATCTTTCATTGATCATAATCATTGATCATCAATAAACATACTTTAACCTTTAATTGTGACTTATTCTCATTTAAATAATAATGGTTCTATTTCAGTTTGGGTGCTCGGCAAAATATGTCAGTATAATTTCCAACTTTAAAGATGTTAGCTTGATAGCATTTCAGCAGTTTTTTAGATGTGTTAACTAGCTGACTTCATCAATTCCAGCAAATAACTTTTTCTTTAGGTTTAAACAACCCTTCGTAATGCCTTTCTTATCATTGGATATCAATATTTTCTGTTTAACCCAGATACTCCTAAAATTTTTTACCTCAAAATTTTTGATAGATTTTGCTATGAATGGCTTTCTACTTCAATTATATACAAGTTTTAGAAATAAAATTTTTCATTTAGGTTGCTCGTTTTTGAGTTATCAGGTTTATCTATGTTATAACCAACAGTAGGAATCCAAGCTACTTAAGGATCAATGATTTCATTATATAATAAATGAAACTAAGTATAAAAATTAAAGTTATTCTTTAATATGATAGCTAAAAAAGCATGATTTAGGGTGAAATGCAACATCGCACTTGTTACATCTGAACGTTGCCTGCTTATGACATACACCACACGTTGTTTGTTTTTTTTTGATAAATGACGATATGCTCTAATCTATCGTACCGTAACTCAAAATGTGTAAGTTGACTTTTTTTACAATCCGCGTTTGGTTTTTTTCTTATACATTAACCCTGGCGCTATGCATCATCTGAATGCAACATGATCCATTTTTTTACCATTACTTTTATGCAATTGCCAGGCTCTGCCATATCAAGGCAGTGCAAAAATAATATAAAGTACCATTTTTTGCTTCTGATACCTATTCTGTATAAGCCTATGTTTTGGTCTGCACGGTCTACTCCTCCCATATTTTCATTATATTTTTTTATCATAAATGGCTGTGGGATGAGTATACTTTTCTTTTTTTTTGCGAATATCTTTTTACCTGTAGGGTTAGCAGTGGTGAAGTAGCATTTGATGCAATAGTAACGACATTATTGTTGTTCCATTTACATACTATAACATCTTCGTCTTCTGCGAGTGGGTATTCAAATACACCCCTCTAATCTTTCTTGAAAAGCTTGGAATTTTTCAGAGGACAACCAGGAACTCAATTTTCTAGAATTGTTCCAGTGCATTATAAATTTCTGGCCGTTAGCTCACGTAGTAATGGAAGTAAGGTAAAAAAATTATCACATAATAAGTGGAATGGCAAATCTGGGTTATCAGACTGCAATTTATTGGCAAATGACAATACGACACTGGCTCCTAATCCTTTTTCCTTGTTTGTATTAAAAAGTGGAGTGGTAGCGCCTTAATATGGTTCAAACCACTCGACATATCTCTGTTTTGTGGTTCTTACCCATATTTTATAGCCCCATCTAATGGGTTTGCCTCGAATAAACTGTTTTGATCTAAGCTGTCCATAGTAAAGGACCATCGCTTTATTAACACTATGATGTTCTTCAAATGGACGAAACATATAAAAAATTTTATTGATTATGTCAAATAGCGGACGCATTTTAGCAAATTTATCGTCTTTTTGTAATTCGGTATTATCAGAAACATGTATCGTTTACATAATAAAAGTGAATCTATCTCGCGATATCGCCGAATACACCAACTTACATCCTACGTCATCGTTGTTTTCCCAGTACATAGACCTTCGAGGAATCGAGTAATATCCCAATGAAGCACTTAATTTCATTTTAATTGATATCTCCAGAGCGATTGTGTTGAGATGCATTATAAATTACTAAAATGTGTAATTAGGTCCACAACTTCATCACGTGAGAAAACTGTTTGGTTCACTTACTGGCTTCCAGTCAAAAAAATTGGGATTAATATTTTGTTTTTTCCAGGAATACTCTCTTTTTGTCTTCGGCTTAGGTTGTGGAGCATTTACACCAAAGCGAGGCACACGCACAGACAACGGGAGGTTATCTTCACTATCAGAATCTTCAATTGCAATATCTTCTGAATCCGAAACAATAATAAGTTCATTCTGCCTGCCTTTTATCCTCCAACGGTGCACTATCAAAAACAACTTCAGCTGATACTTCTAATTGACTACCTGGAAGGATATTTATTTCAATGTGGTTTTCATTCCCTTAATCTTCGTCGGTATCATATTTATCGGATGGAGGGAAGACAATAATAAGTGTTCAATATCATCTAAATAACTCATTGAGAGTAAATATGGTTTCGTCCAATAACTAAAAAGTTACAAAATTTTATGACTGAGTAGCCTATTATCCTACCGCATGTTATAACATACAGTCGTTTTTGAGCATTATTTTTTCCAGAAAAAGAAATTAAGATTGATAACAGTAATAACTATAGTAAAACATAATCGAAAACGAAAGTAAATGTTAAAAATTTCTGAGAAAATAATGCCATAGTATGCTTAAAATACTTACTTCCTTTTATCCATTTTGTATTTACCACGTGCACTAATATATTTATTGCAAACTTTCGACACCTTATTTAGCCAACTGTCGACTGCCGATAAATATAAAAAACTGCTGATGCATATTTAAAAAGCAGGCTACGTTGTTACATCTAGTGAATAATAATATAAGTCTAATAATACAGGAATTTGTAAAGGGTATGTTTTAAAGGACAGTAGGAGTATCTGGGTTAAACGTTTATTTTAATTTTTTGTTTTTTTTTTTCTTTTTGCTTTTAAATTCCTTATAAAACCATCGTCTTCTACTTTTTGTGTATGGATACACTTAATCTTCAATGCCAAAGCGTTCACTTGCAGTAACTAAACAGTTTCTTATCTTTTGTAGATTTTCTACATTCTGCCAGTATCTTAATATATTTTTTAAATTCTCTCTTATTTCCATTTTGTAAATTCCAAATTAAAGTTCTATATTGTTATTCGTAATTCCTTTTAATAACAATTTGGTCCTTTATTTGCTAGTAACACTTAAGTTAAGTGAAACTGTTTTGAGGGACGAGGAATAGGTGCAAAATTTACTACTTCCAAAACATTCTGGGGAGTTCGGTTCTGCATCGATAACTATAATGTTGTATTCAATATGGGTTCCGAATATTTTTAACGTTAACAAAGTTTAATGTAAGTTATAAATTGTGAATTTTAGTGATATATTGAAATAAACTGTAAGTGTACAAACTCCTTACATAATATCCAGTTAAATTAGCATTAAAGTCAGAAAATGGCAATTATTTGTTATTGTTGTCAATAATCCAATCCAGTTTTACCAGCAAATAACCGCTTTTAGTAAAGACCGATATACCTGTTTTAATAGGTTTACAGGGTCGGACTTACTTTTCATAAACGTTTATCGAAATGAATTCAAACATGAAATCACACAACAGTTCTACAATACAAGACCATCTAAATCAAATGAACACATCACAGTCATACTCTTCGGCAGCGTCGAGAGTGCAATTTCCTTTTAAAGTCCCAAGCAATTATCTTTAGTGCCTTAGAAAATACCAAACTTCAAGACTACCTTCTCCCACTTGGAAATATAATTCAACCGAAAATATAATCTTCTCTTCTAGATTATCTAATAATTGCATATGTATGTATTTATCCAATAAACAAATAATGGACGATTTTATGAATAATCATGGTCAAATAGAAATACAAGGTGAAATTGTCAGAGCAAGAAGGTTAGTTACACCAGCGGAACGACTTGTGCTCTCCGGCGTATGTCGTCCTTCAATACCGCACGACTTGCTAATCAATGAGCTACAAAAAATCGGCATAGTTCCTGTCTCCCCCATGACCTTCCTCAAAATAAGTGCTTCTATGCCTGAGTACAATCACATCCTTAGTTTTCGAAGACAAATCTATATCAGTCCTCACAATCTAACACTACCAGAGTCATTTACTCTTGTTTTTGACAACACGACATATAGAATATTCATTTCTTAAGACAGTTTAGTTTGCTTTAGATGCAAGAAGCCAGGACACATCGCTTCACAGTGCTCCGAACCACTAGCTCAACTAAACCCCAACCAAAACAATAAAGCATCGGTATCCAGCGCAACAAATATATCCTCGCAAGCATCCAATGACACACACGCTTCTCAGTGTGAACAAATGACTATTTCTAATATCCCGGAGATACCGAACAAACTAGATGCATCAAATAAGGACAGTCACATAATTAATCAACCAAAAAGAAACTTTGATGAAATTATTTCACCTGAAGCAGATCCATCTTCAAAAGATTGTAACATATTTCCACCACCTAAAGTCCAAGCAAAATCTAAAAAAGCTAAAATTAGTTCAGCAAGCACTTCTGAATGCTCATTTTCTCTCTTACTTGACCCTGCTAAAAACTTCATAGAAAATCACCCTATACCTTTCCCTCTAAACGTTGATTAACTTAACATGCTCCTAATGAATATCACGTGGTCAGCAGATGCTATAACCACAAGTCAAGAATATACCACAGACCTACCAGCTTTGTCCTATATGCTCAGTCAAGTTTATCCCCATTTAAAGAAAAGATCAATAAAACGTAAATTCACGTCCATAAGCAAAAAAATCCATAATTATATTAAGAGTGAGGCATCGGAAAGTGACACATCTCAGTTAAGCCAACATTAATTAAAAACATTCCTTGTTGTCTAGTCCTTTCTGACTCTCTCAGCGCAGTCAAAGCTATGCAAAATGCATACCCCAAACACCCCATTGAGAAAATTATCAGGGCCAAATTAATGAAAGCTCAAGAAAATTTCAGAAGAGTCTACTTCCATGCATACCATCTCATATAGACATAGAAGGGAACGAAAAAGCAGATACTAGTGAGCGTAACGCTATCACCAGTGACACATCAGAAACAGAGTGACGGAGTATCGCAGGCGATCTAAAAGTTTATTTCAAAAATAAGGTATAAAGTGCGTGGAATCGGGAGTGTAATGACTCTAGTTCGAAACTCAGAACCATCAAAAGTGATATTTTTTCATTAAACTCCACAGCCAGAAGTAGAAGATGCCAAACTATTACACGTCTACGACTTGGACACTGTAGGTAGACGCATGCCTATCTCTTCTCAAATAGTGAACGCAAAAACCGTTGAACGTTCCAAAATGCGAAACATGCAATACAGTAGACAGTATAAAGCACTTCTTGATAGACTGTCCTAAATATGTAAATCAAAGACAGTCTTAGAATTTGCCAAATAACCTGAAAGCACTCTTCAACAAAAGTTTAACAATTTATTAGGTTACTTAAAATGTATAAATATGTTCATAAAATTGTTCATAAATTGTAATTAATTGTTACAATAATTGATTATTACAAATGTTAAATTTAATATTATTACATATGTTACAGGAATGTCGCTAATAATCTTTGGGTGGATGCGACTGTATTTCTTTAAATAAAAAAAAATACATTCTGGGCCAAAGACATTATCTTTAATTCCCGTACACAGTTTTTTTCTATATTTATATTAGAATAATTAACCACATACATTATATTTAATAGAATAACCAATAACCTCTACTCCATTGAGTTTTTATCATATGTAAATCTAGATTATAGCCTCAAACCTGTCAATTATGTTTAATTGACCATTTCAGTAAGTGGAAAATGTCGATAATATATCAACCAGCATTAATTGTATTATTCCCATTAGTTAAAGATTTTTTGTTTGTTTTTGTTTGTGAAATTATTTTGGTACATTAAGTACATATTTGAGAATTATCATTTAAAATAGTCCATCCTGTATAACTAGTATCAGTCTACAAAAACAATCAATCTAGGCGTCGGCGCAATGGGCGTCGGCGTCGAATATTTTCATTAATCTTCTGGGCTTCCGGTTGGATAGACACCACTATAAATCACTGTTCGCTGCTAGTCTAGTGAATGAATGAAATCACACAGCGTACAATATTCTTCTACCAACAGGTGTTCTCCATTAGAATTGATAATTCGTTTAACAGATTCACTTTACTCGCTATACGGGAATTGCTTTATCGGTTATTTGCCAATGTTTTATGGAATTTTCAAATAGAAGTGTACGAGGGTTTATTGACAAATACATATGCAATACAACGGAAGTTCTGGTATATATTGTAGCTAAGGGTTACTTTTAAATTCGATATTATTCATTGTATTTGCATTAAAATAACCTGTCAAAATATTCGAGTATCCTCATTCCATCATAAATTTGCAACTAATTCTTCTTCTTCCTATGCCGTCCCCATTAACAGAGGTTGGCGACCACATTTTTAAAAGCTTCTCTGTCTTTTGCAACGTGGAATAATTCGTCTACAGTCATGTTTGTCCAGTCTCGAATATTTCGCAGCCATGACTTCCTCTTTCTACCTATTCCCTTTTTGCCATCGACTCTACCCTGCATGATGACCTGCAGAAAACTATATTTATTATTTCTTAGTATGTGTCCAATATATGCAGTCTTGCGTACTTTTATCGTTCTCAACAATTTTTTGTCTCGACCTATCCTTCTCAGCACTTCCTCATTGGTGACCCTGGCAGTCCATGGAATTCTCAACATTCTCCGGTATATCCAAAGTTCAAAGGCTTTAATCTTTTTAACTATTTGCGCTTTTAGTGTCCATGTTTCTACCCCGTACAATAGTTGCGACCAGACGTAACATTCAACAAACCTCAGCGCAGTATTCAGATTTTTGTCACAGAACAATTATTTGAATTTTAAGAACGCTGCCCTTGCCATTTCTATTCGTACCCGGATCTCTTGGTCTGGATCTAATTCTGTGTTGATGTAAGCTCCCAGATATTTATATTTTGTCACTTTCTCTATTTGCTGTCCACCAAGAGTTAGTTGTTCATTATTTATTGGACTCCTTCATACTAACATAAATTTGGTCTTATCTGTGTTGATGTCCAGTCCCATTTGAATGCATTCACTATTTATTGCATCTTGTAAAGTTTGTAGTTCTTCTATACTCTCAGCCATAATTACCGTGTCATCTGCAAATCTCATGGTGTTTATGATTTCTCCACCAATTCTTATTCCCTCTTTTCTTTCTCATAAGGCTTTTCTGAATATGACCTGTGAGTACACGTTGAAAAGCGTCGGAGACAAGACGCATCCTTGCCTAACCCCTCTCGCAATCGGTAATGCAACTAATTAAATATAAAGAAATCAGTATTGGTGCAGCATACTTAGCTTAACTGTAAATCTAGCGTCGGTTCTTGTAGTGATACTTTAAGAAATTTTGATTTTCTTTTCATTCTCACATATTTCCCCTATCAGACAGATTCTGTTGAAATCTTTCTCTTCACTTGAAAATCATCTGTTCTAAATTGCTCATTGCTGGTGCAGTCAAAACATATCTCAAGCATAGGCACAACAATACATATCTTTCTCACATGACGTTCTTTCTTGCTTTCGTTTATTTTGTATTGACCAAATTTACTTTTAAATAGTTTTTTTTTCTGATGTATCCTTATATATTTTTTATAAAAGAAATCGATGAAAGAATTTATGAATAAGTTCTCTGAAATTTATCTATTGCAGCTTTATTTTGAGAGGAGTGGTACCTTCTGTTGCTCTGTTGTTCTTAAGGGAACTAGATGGCGCCTTATATTGTTCATAAAATATCTAAGAACCTACTGTCTTGTAGAATAATCTTTAAGCAAATTATAAAATAATGTGAACATAATATTCGAAAAGCAATATTCAGTCTTGTGATTTTTTGGGAATTTTTAAACACTTGTGGTTGACAAATTAAACGTTTTTCTTTCTGCTTAAGATCCAATCTACTAGATTGTGCGAGAGGTTCTATATTATTAAAATTAAATGCTATAGTAACACTCCTATTATCATTCCATTTTACAAAAAGTATTTCTCCACTTACATCAAACCGAAAATCATATAAACCACGAGCTTCGTTACTAAAGGTTTTTGTATCTTGTATAGATCACTTCGATAATCTATATTCCCACAAAGTTTCTGTTGCTTGGTATACACATTTTTGTAAATAAACTTACAAATCTCTGCTGGTAAATAAATTATCAAAAAACACCCCGTGACTTCTCAGTGACACTTCTGTGTTAGATTGCAGATTCACCAATACAATCTAACGTATAAAGTACTACTCTTAATTGTAAGATTAAATCTTCGCGGTCATATTAATAATATTAATACCACATGTAAATTTTCTGAAATTTCATTTATTAGGTACTAATGGTGCTGTATAATGAAATTTACTTCATTGTACAAATATTTGTACATGAATACTCTTATATTATACAAACGCCCTAGTTACTAAACTATATTTTTTCAAAAATGAGATAAAGTCCACCTAATGGGCCAAAGTCACCCGGAATTACGGTGCTGTAACTTTTTAGGATCCCCGCGCACTAGGCAGCCTGGCTGCCGCAGCCTGTTTGCGGCAGCCGACATATTATATGAGCAGCCAGTTATAGTAGGCGGACGACGGCCAGTTGTATCCGTTCTTCAATATGAATCGGTGTCAAAAAAAACGTTCTAAGTCATGAAAACCATTTTTTCGGGAAACTGAAAAAAACTGTATAGATCTGTATTAGTCATTTAAATTATTACCAAAAAATTTGAGAATGTTTTTGACACTTTTAGATGTAGTGTTTCATATTTCTTAGTGCAAAATAATAGGTGTAAACATATGATATTAATGTTTAAATGTGGTCGACTTAGAACTTTTTTGTTTACATTCCTAAGATGACACAAAAAACCTTCAAAATGTATATTTAACCTAAAAAATACAATTTTTAGAGCGACTTAAATGCTTCTATACATACCTTTTCTCTGGTTTCACCCACAATTACCTCGTACGTAAAATAAACATGTGGTTATTTAATTTTATTAGGAATTCACAGAACACTTTAATACAGCAAAAACACATATGTTAATAGTATTGCCTACAAAAACATTCTGAGTCACTGACATACAATATTTTAGTCTACAATGATATATTTCAGTTTTCTATTTAACATACATGGAGAGTAGAGACTTAGAATGTTTTTGTACCAAAAGATGCGCTTCTGTTCATAAAACAATTTTCCATCAAAATATCAAAAATGAAAAAAACGACTTGTAGAATGTTTTTGTTTACACCGATTCATATGGAGTAAATATAAATATAAAGCAATAATGACGTGGAGGGACCATCTTTAGTTACCGTTTGTCTCGTAAAAAACGCAAAATAAAGAAAAGGCTGGTAAATCGCCTTCGCAAATTATATTGGTAATTATCCCATCCTTGTTTTTTTTTTCTCTCAATCACTGTATTTTTCAGAAGATATATCCCAAATCGCCTTTCCTAATGCCAAAATGGCATAAGGAACTTATTCCATTTGTTGATAACTTGAATATTTCAACTTTCCGAATTAATTTTTCGGTGTCAAAAGTCATTTTAAAAACGTTGGAGATAGGTCTAGCTGGCACTAGTACGCAGAAACTGAAGGCAGCCATATTCATTTATTTTTAGAATCCTCCCTCGCTTTGGCTACGGCAGCCAGTGGGCTGCCGGTGATACAGGCACGTACTAGTGGCTGCCACAGCCAGGGATTCTTGGCTGCTTAGTACGCGTGCTCCCATAAACTGTAATGGTTCTGCCGCAGCTTGGTTACAGCAGCCAGGCTGCCTAGTGCGCGGGGGCCCTTTATAGTTTCTGATGGGATTAAGTAACTTAATCAATAAAAATGGCGAACAAATCGTATTCAACAATATATACATGATTGGTAGTTTTCATCCCGCCATTTTTAATGATTAAGTCAACGAGTCATATCAAATCAGTTATCCAAATATTTATCAATTGAAAACTGTAATGTTGCGGTTAGTTTGATTTTCCGGTTCGTTCATTTATTAAGCAAGCAGGGTATCTATTTTGTTTTATCGTCATCCTATGTTCGATATTAGATCAGACAAAATTGTTAATTTTAATCAAACACTTCGTTCTACTGATTGATATATTTGAATCATTGGTCCCGTTTAAATCTCCTGTGATCAAGACACACAGATTCAATTACTGGATCGCTACCGAACTAAACCAGAAATGTAAATATTTCCCCATTAATAAGGAACTGTTTGGTCAAGGCAATTTCCCTTTGAGGACATTGATTGAAACTCGCCAGTCAGATGTTAATAAGTAAGTCACACTAATGTATCGCCTCCTGTCCGCTCGTCCGCTTGCTTTAGCCTCTCTTCCGTGAGTTGTAGAGGTTAACCCTTAAACAGAACCGAACTCTAGCATACATGCAGTAATTAAATTATTTTTTTAGTTAAAGCACTATCGTAGCAAATTTCTAAATCACACCTTATGTAATCTCTGATATGATATGGAGAGGGCAGTGCTTTATTCAGTTTATTTAATTCTATATATATATATATATATATATATATATATATATATATATATATATGATTGATAATAGTTTATTATTTATTTCTGTAACTTTTTATATCGAACCTAAACACCTTTAGGTGTTAACTTTTAAAATGACTTTGGTTTAAGTATGCGTATATTTTGTAATGACCTTTCTTCTTCTTTAAGTGTCGTCTCCCGATCGGAGGTTGGATATCATCATCACTATATTTACTCTATCTACTGCTGCTCTAAAGACTTCTATAGAACTGCATTTAAACCAGTCCCCTAAATTCAGTAACCATGATACTCTCCTTCTTCCTATACTCCTTCCTCCTCTTATCTTTCTGTGTATTATTAGCATTTGCAGTTTATATCGCTGTCCTCTCATTACGTGTCCCAGATGTTGTAACTTTCTTATTTTCATTGTGTTTATTATTTTGCATTATTTGCCCATTTCTCGCAATACTTCCATGTTAGTTTTGTTCTGTGTCCATGCTATTCTAAGCATCCTCCTGTAACACCACATTTCAAAGGACTGTAACTTATTTATGTGTTTTTGCTTTTATGTCCAGCTTTCAAGTCTATATTGCAGTATCGAAAACACGTAGCATCTCAGTGCTCTTACTCTTAGTTCTAATCTTAGATCTTTGTTGCAGAGAATTGTTTTCATTTTTACAAACGCATTTCTTGCTATTTCTATCCTGGCTCTTATTTCGGTTGTTTGATCATTATTGTCTGAAATCCACGTTATTAGGTATTTGTAGTTATCAACCTTTTCTATCGGTACATTTCCCAAATGTATGTTTGTTGGTATATTTGTTTTCTTTCTTATTATTATGTATTTGGTCTTTTCTGTATTTATTTTTAGTCCAAATTTTTAACAGAAACTGTTTGTTTTGTATTGCCTAGAAGTTTGCACTGTTTAATTTTATTCTTGTGATTGGTTGACCATGATGTTTAATGACAGCAATAACACTATAGTACTGATATTTGGAATTTGGGTTAACTGAATATATGGAAATTAATGTTTAGCGCAGTCATTTGATTAGTAGCGGTTACCATGTCCTAGTATCTTCTTCTTCCTCTTTATAAGCATTTCTGCTTCTTTGGCGGATTAATACCTCTATGGAAGGTTGTCACTCCATCTTTTGTGTGGTCATCCGATGCTCCTGATTGTAACACTGCCGTGCTACAATATTATATACAAGGCCAGAATCGCTCGTTGTCGAAGAGAATTGGGCGGGGTTATAGAAACTATATCGTATTTTAAATTCAAGCACAATTAGATAATATGAAATTATAATTTATTATTGGACGCCACCCCTGGTTTATCCTCGAAGGGGAAGAGCAAAAAAAAAATTAAGATTTATTGAAAGTTTACAAGAAAACTATTCTTTATTATTTCTTAGTAATGAACAAAAAGAAAACATTAAAAGTTACGTTATCCCAAAGGGATTCCAAAGTATTATTTTATGTTAACATTATCATAAACAAAAAATCTTTGTATCGTATTAAATTAAGAATTGGTTATAAAGAAAATGAATGTATATATATATTAACCCCAAATTTCGAAATTTGTTTACATTGAAAATAATATAGTTATTTATCAACTAGGAACAATGAAGAAAATAAACCTTTAAATTAAATTAGAACACTTCACTATATTTTCATTTTTTTTGAGTTCATAATCATTTCTGTTGTCTTGAAAGTAGGTATAATAAAAATTGGTACAACCTTAATCTGCTCTGTTTCTCTTCTTATTTAATCAGTCACCAAATAAACCATTGATTCAGCTACGTACTATATCAAATCACCACCATCCCAGATAAGAGGGGTTAGGGATTCCATAAAAAGATACTGCTACTGGGCCATGATCTGGAATAACTCCATAGCAATACTATCTTGCGACAATGTATTAGAAATATAATATCAGCATTATAGCCTCTCCAATAAGGGTCTAAAAAAATAAATATCTAACTGAAATATGGACAAGAAAAGGATTTATTAGCTCACCTCTGAATTGAGACCCACTTTGGAAACACGTCTTAACGGTTGGACGGTCTTAACAGAAAAGAGCGAAGCGCTATCATGGCGCCTGAATCTGGAAATTGGGCGTGAGTGACAAGTTGAAAAATATGCTCATCTACCGGATATATTTGGGAATTACAGAAGAATCCTTGAGTCGGCTACAGGTAGGTACTTGACAGATAGATGGGGTTAGAAGTTTTATTTAAAAAAAAATTATTGAAATTTATAATGATTTTCTTTTATCTTCTGAAACGGTTACATGATTGGTGACTTATCTCTTGCTATTTTGATGAGGCGGTTCTTTATCATTCTGCTTATGTGGTTAGTCTAGTCTAGTTACATTTTCTTCTAATGTCTTCACTTCTCTTTCGATCTTTCAGCGTATTTTCTGTAATTCTCCTCAGTACTCTCATCTCTGCCGTTTCCAGTAGTCTTTGTGTTGTGGCTCTGTTGAGTCTTGTTTCTGGGGCATATGGCATTATCGGTCTTACACTGGCTTTATAAGTTAGTATAATAAATATAAATGATGTCATGTAATAAATAACTATTATTTAAACAAATACTCTTGAAACAATACAGTCATGGATGCAGTTGAAAAAATTGTGCGAAAAATATAATGCGAATCACCATAAATTAGATGCAAGAAGCTCAGGATAGAAATAGATGTAAAATTTTACAGGAAGCCTACGTTCAGCCTTAGACGAATATAGGCTTGTTTTTAATATATTGTATGGGAAAGAATTAACTCTGGGTATGTATGTACAGAAGGTCAACCCTACATCAACCAATCCCCTGTAGAAAGAGTGACGCACTACAACTATTTCGGCACCATAATAAATAAAGAATGGACCAACAGCCAGGAGATTAGAGCACGCATCGGAAAAGCTAGATCCACCTTCAATTGGATGGGGACCTTTATCAAGAGTCACAATCCCTCTCTTGATACCAAAGTAAGAATGCTGCGATGCTACGTCTTCTCTGTCCTTTTTTTATGGTGTTGAATCGTGGACCTTGATCGAAGATATGTGCAGAAAACTGGGAGCACTTGAGATGTGGCTATATCGGAGAATATTTAACATCCCGTGGACTGATCGAGTCACAAATGAGGAGGTCCTCAGAAGAATTAATAAGAACTGAGAGGTACTGACCACCATCATATCTCGAAAGTTAGAGTTATATTATGCGAAATGAATCCCGATATGCTCTCCTTTAAGTCATCCTGCAAGGAAAAATATTTGGAAAATGAGGTCCAGGAAGAAGATGAACATATTGGTTAAAGAACCTCAGAATCTGGTTCAATACAACATCTGGGCAGCTTTTCCGTGCTGCTGCAGATAAGATAAAGATTGACATGATGATCGCCAACATTTGTAACTGATAGGTACATCAAGAAGAAGAATGTATGTACATCGGTGAGAATTAAGATAAATATATTTAAAACTATACCAATAAACACCAAATACTGATTTTATATGTATGTTACTTAAAAAAACATACACGTGGTATTATAGTGGTATATTTTTTTATCAACTATCTTTAAACTTTTCTGTTAATAAAAGGAAAACTATTAGTAAGTCAGTAACAGATGGAAGATACATTATGTTTTTTTTTGAGTAAACTAAATGTAAGACCAAATACATACCATGTCGGGATGGTATTATGAGGTTTTTTTCCTGGTTTTTTCCTTATAATTTACTATGGAATCAGTGACAGGAGAATTTTACTTAAACTTTAATTGTCGCTTATTCTCATTAAAATAGTAATTACTTTAAGATGCCACAAGAAAATAGCTTTAGAACAATATAACCATTGAATGTTACTGCATGTTTCGTTTTTTCTTTTTATTTTTCATTTTACTGTAATTACTAGTATTTCTTCTCAGATTTATTTATTGCAGTAACGCAACAATGCATTTATAGAAAACTATTTGTTATAAGTATAATTCTTTTTAAATACGGCACTGTCTCGGTCTTTCATCAAGGCATAGGCTGTGTTGGGCCGATGGGTGACTGTGCGGTTCTCCACTTTCCAGATTTTGTTACTGGCTTAGTTGTGATTCACAGGTCGAATTGTCCTGAACCCGATTACCGAGAGGCTCTAGAGTCCTTAGAATCCATGCATAATGTACGTGAGGTGAAATCACAAAACTGTCTTCTCACTTGGGTAAGTCTATGCCGGTTGTACTGCAACAGGTTTGAAACTTCGTAAAATAGTAAACAACGAGTAAGTAATTTGATGATTTCTTACAATTTTCCGCTCAGTTTTTGTAGTTTAAAAGAACAAAAATCTATTTTTATTTCTTTTATTATATTGTATCATTAGATTATGATAAATACACACAACTAAACTTATATGGAATCCTCTAATATTTCTTATTATTTTATTCGAAATTAAAAAACCAATCAACAAAGTCAAATAGGAATTAATACAAATTCTTAAATATTAAAATTGAAATTATTGGTTTTAAAGTCAATAGCATACAAAATTTCAATGTACACGGAATAATACTTTAATTGTTTTTATTTATTGATGTTTTTTTAGTAGTCGGTGTTACTACTAACCCTAGTCCTTATGCAAGCTCCAATTCGTGTGGGAATTCTCCTAAACAAATTATTAAGATTTTATTGTGGTAGGTTGTTTCCTTTCTTCAAGAGCAGCTTGTAGTAGCTGTACGGTGTTTTGTTATTTATGCCAACGAGGTCTAATTCGTGTTTAAGCATATCTCACAAATGCTCTATAGAGTTAAGGTCGGGTGAGCAAGCAGACCCAAAAAAATAATGATATCTTCTACTTCAAGGAAGTCTGTAGTTACCCTGCTGGTATGGGGAGGTGCGTTATCATGCATGAAAATTAATTTTTTTCCACTGCATTTCTTCAGGGTCTAACTGGGGGTTCTAGAGCCAAATCAACATGCCTACAAGCTAATAAAGTTGGTTAAATAGAAATTAAAGGAGTTTTTCCACCGAACATATTACTTCTCCAGAACATAACACTTCCTCCTTTATGTCTGTGAACAGATCTAGCTGTTTCCATTCTTGCTTGCCTTCCTGGCTCTCTAAGTATACGAATTTATCGGTTATATGATTTTACACAAATCCTGGTTTCGTCTGAATATAGCACATTTTGCCAATTTCCAATGTTCCAGTTTTGGTATTGAAGATATCAATTTAGGCAATCAATCTTGTGTTGCCTGGTTAACTCTGGAATCCGTAACTATCTACATCTGTATAGTCCTTGGGCACGAAGTCTTCTTCTTATCGTTTTAACTGAAACATAACATTTGTACCTTCCAAAAGCTGCTTTTGGAATTGCGGGTAAAAAAGTTTTGGGTCTAATTACTTGGTAAAAATGATGAAACCTAATGACATTTAAAATTCCCAAATAAACCAAAAATTATTAAATCTGACAGAACCCCAAAACAATTGTTTTCAACTTGTTTTGTAAAATCTGCAAATTAAATTTTTATTTCACAAAATTTCGTCGGGCACTTATCATTAAAAATAATAGTCCGAGGGATAGCATTACAAATACAAAAGTCATAGTTAGTCGGCTAATATTAACACCCTTTATAATTATTAAACAATAATTATACAAATTCATCAACAGAATCAACAAAAACCTCATTAAATTTTCCATTTAAGCCAAAGTTTCACAATTATTGCTTCACCCTGTATAATTAATACTTATTGTATAGCATTTTTTATAGTCTTTTAATGATCTATTAAAACTAAGGGTTTGTAATTTAAACTTTTTTGGTTGTGGTGAGTGGGGCCTAGCGGGTTGATGGGGGTGAGTTCTCTTTTATGTCATTTTAGCTGCCCCTTACTATCCTAGAAACGGTTTCAAGCATTTTTCGATATCAGCTTTTGTTCATGAGATGTAGCCCATCGTAAGTTTTAAAATTGACACACCGTATTGAAGAAACCAATACAAATTTTGAAAATGTTTTAAATTAAGACAAGAGAAGAATTAAGACAAGAAAACAAGAAGAGGTTTTGGAAGTTTAAGAACTATCTCTAAAGAAAATACAAATGCAGGAGATTCCTCAGAATCCATAGAATCCGTAAAAGCCGTATGCTATTTTAAAAAGCGAGCTTCATAACCACGATCTGATATGCCCTCAATTGTTACTACATAATGTTTAATTGATTTTGCTTTACAAATCACAAAATAGCCGTGTTCACTAGATCTATATTCCCATCGTCATGTTCATTTTTTTTATTGTCTAATGACGCATTTTCATAAAGAATATCATTATCATCTTCTGACGAATACTCTTGTACCACCTTTCTTATTACTGAAGCACGCTTCTCATCTGTTGGTATCGCAGATTTTGTTTTATGATTAGCAATATTATGTCTTTCTGGATTATCCATAGCGGTTTCTTTTTTAGTGAATGCTTATTTGTTTTTTTTTTCTTAAGGGAGCTTTTAGATATGGCAGCACCTCTTCTGAAGAAATACATGAATCGTTTATAGTCACATTCAAAGGATCTGTATTGTCTTTTTCTAATCCATTATCGATATACCCCACCTTGTGTTCTTCTGCCTGTATTTTATTTAAAGAACAGCTAGGACCTGCAACAGTTTCTAGATTATATTTACTTGGTACGGGTTCAGGCCTATCTGTAACATAGCATGACAAAAAATCTGCTTCTGTAAATATAATTTAATCAAATGGCCATATTTCTTTAAAACCAAGTTTAATGTTGGACGATGTTGAGGCTTGGTCCCAAGCCTTGGCACAAATTGTTGGTAAATCGTAATTAGTGAACGTCTGTCCAGGATGTCCAATCATCCAAGCGTCAGACTCTTGATTAAAAAATGTTTTAAACGATCCGAAAACAGATCTACCCAAAGGCTGTAGCCTATTTCATGCTAATCATGGTAAAGTCAACATGATTATTCCATTCTCTTTTAAATAATCTATGCCTTCCACAGACAAATTTGACTGATGATTATCCATTATTAAAAGCATTTTATTTTCTTTGGAATAATGAACGTGACGAACAGTGTATTCTGAAATTTTAATAACATTATGTAATGTCATCCATCCTGATCGATGTACTAAACCCAATGCTTCAGTTTTTAAAGAAACACCTCGCATCATTCTTAACGGATCAAACCTTTGTGTCAGGAATACCCATACAGATGGAAGAGAATTACCATTAGCAGCGATAATATTGACTTGTGTAACTAATTCTCCTCGTTCTTTAGAAGTAATTTGGCCTACCTGATGCAGTCCATTGGTGCTTATAACTTTCTTAACCTTTTGCACCGTACTTACATAAATTTCATTAAGGTTAAATATATCATATTGTTGTGAATTTATTAATTGTTATGTCTTTAATTTATAATGTCTTTATCAAAAGGTTCTTATCTTAATTTATTGAAAAGCACAATAACTGATATTAATTTATTATTCACTAAACATACATAATTTATTAAAAAGCGAACGTAACATTTAAATTCGCGAGCGCGTCTTGAGAATTAACTGTTCCTTCCAAATAAAATGTCCTATTAATATATACCAGTGCCGTTATCTCGAAAAGTCTTGAGTAGACGACGGCGAAACGGTAAAGACAAACTGGATTTCCCGCATCGGTTCGACCTTGTTCTGGAAGGTCCACTCAGGTAAATAGACGCCTCTCGTAAAATCTAAAACATAGGCATGTGAATAAAAACATGTTTACAGGTTAAAACTATGACTCATATTTTTACGTAACATTGCCCCCCTCTCAAAAGATGGTTCCTCCTGGAACCTTGTCGGGACTAGAACTGGAGCGGTATGCTGGTATCGGCAACTGGACCCTCTTTTACAACTTCCAGTTGTATAAAAATGACAAGGGACGGTTTTCTCTCCGCACCAGTAACTATGCGGATTGCAACAGACTAACACCTGGACTTCGGTGTCTTTAAAGATCTCCTCCACCATATTTCGGATAACCCTCCAATCTAATTGGCGGCACTCCAACTTTGGCATGGCTAACTTTTGCACGTCGGACTCTAGTACGTGCTCTCTCAGTTGAAGTAAGGCTTCCCATACATCTCGGTAGGTAGGTTGGTCACGGGCAGTGTCTTTTGTTACCAGGTAGAAAAGGTAACGTGATGCATCTTGGAGTTTCAAGGTTTTACCGGGAGCTGGCACCTGGCATTGAAGTTCTGCAACTCGACCAAACTTCCTTCGAAAGACGGATGCTAACCCTGGTGCGTCTTGGATACTGGCCGTGATGGTAAGGGCCAGCGAGTAGTCACCGGGGAGCGCGAGTAGATCTTGCTTTTCTTCAGTGGTAACACCATGTCTCGCCTTACCGGTACCTCCATAGGCACCCATGAATTCCTCAAACGTGAGGTCAGACACATCTTGGACTTGGTTTACTTCCACTTCTTCATCTACGTCGTGGTCACCTTCGAAAGACGCCAGCCGGTTATGGTGTACTATCATCGGCTTTCCCCTCGGAATCTTGCTTATTCGGTAGATGACATCGTTGATCTTCTCCATGATGAGGTATGGACCTTCCCAAAACTGCTGCAATTTGGGAGAACAACCTTTTTGCTTCTTGGGATTATACAGCCAGACTTTGTCGTTCTTCTTAAAGCAACCCTTTTCGGCTTGTGTATCGTACCGTTTCTTCATTCGGTCGCTAGCAATCTGAAGGTGGGAACGGACCAACTCATGTACATCGTCCATTTTTCTTCGTAATTCGATCACATAATCTTCACCTGCTACATCTTCCCCAGGTCGACACCCAAACTCTAGATCACAAGGTAGTCGCATTTCGCGTCCGAATAGGACTTTGGCTGGTGTCTGGCCTATTGATTCGTTAACAGCAGATCTGTAGGCCATTGTGAAGAACGGAAGGTATTGGTCCCAGTCTCGCTGATGATCGGACACCATCTTTGTCAAATACTTGCCAACTGTCCTATTCATTCGTTCTACCATACCATCCGATTGCGGATGATACGCGGTAGTTCTTGTTTTCTTCATGCCTAGTCTATCACATATTCCTTGGAATAGATCGCTTTCGAAGTTCCTGCCTTGGTCACTATGGATCTCCAAAGGCACTCCAAATCGGCTGATATATTCTTGGATCAACTTATCTGCAACGGTGGCGGCCTTCTGGTCTGGAAGTGCGTAAATCTCGACCCACTTAGTGAAGTAATCCATTACTACCAACATGTACTTGCCCCCATTTTCACTTTCTGGAAATGGCCCTGCAATGTCCAAAGCTATTCTTTCAAACGGGCTTCCAACATTATATTGTCTCATAGGAGCTCTCCTTTTTCGGTGAGGCCCGTTACTCGTAGCACAAATAGTACATTTCTTACACCAGTCTTTTACGTCGTCGGAACTGTTCATCCAATAAAACCGTCCCCGAATTCGCTGAAGGGTTTTCCTTACACCAAAATGCCCTCCCGATGGACTGTCGTGTAACTGACGAAGTACTTCGGCTATTCTGCTCTTTGGGATCACCAACTGTCTTCTCTTCTCTGAACCGTCATCATTTTCCAGGACTCGTTTGAGCAAGCCATCTTCGATGATAAATGAGTCCCACTGGGCCCAATACGTCTTAACTACTGAGCATAGGTTTGATATTTCCTGCCAAGGTGGTCGACGGTTTTCCTCTTTCCATTTTCGGATTTTCTGTATAACTGGATCTCTCTCTTGTTCTTCCCTGATCTTAGTAGGCGTCCAGTCGTCGTTGACAATCGTCGTTCTTAGCACTGCTGCTTCCTTGGATTCCGTTTTGTTGCAGTGGGAACACTCTGCTGAGCATGGCCTTCTGGAAAGAGAATCAGCGTTTCTGTGGCTAACTCCGGCCCGGTGCTCAATCTTAAAATCGTATTCTTGGAGTCGTTCGATCCACCTGGCTATCTGACCCTCTGGATTCTTAAACTGCATCAACCACTTAAGGGCGGCATGGTCGGTTCGGATTAGAAACTTTCTGCCATAGATGTATTGATAGAAGTGCTCTACTGATTTAACTACTGCTAGAAGTTCTCTTCTCGTGACGCAATAATTCCGCTCAGGTTTTGAAAGGACTTTACTAAAATATCCGAGGACTCGTTCCTGTCCTCCTTGAATCTGAGACAGCACTCCTCCAATTCCCACATTACTTGCATCCGTATCTAGGATGAACTCTCCTTCTGGCAGTGGATACCCTAAAATTGGTGCTGTTATTAGATGTTTTTTTAAGGTCTCAAAGGCATTTTGGCAGTCTGTATCCCAGCGGTATTCTCTTGCTTCCTCTGTAAGTCGCGTTAATGGCTTAGCGATATCTGCAAACTTCTTAATAAACCTCCGGTATAAGTACATAGTCCAAGAAAACTTCTCACTTGATGTTTGTCAGTTGGTTTTGGCCATTCCTTAATGGAATCGATTTTTCCCTTATCCACGGCCACTCCTTCTTTACTGACTATATGACCCAGATAATTGACTTTACCTTGAAATAGCTGGCACTTCTTGGGGTTTAGCATCAATTGGGCAGCTTTAAGTCGATTAAAAACGTTTTCTAAATTCCTCAAATGATCTTCGAATGTCTCCCCCAAGACGATTATGTCATCTAAATAAACCAGGCATGTTTTCCAAGATAACCCTCTTAACACATTTTCCATAAGCCTCTCAAATGTCGCAGGAGCATTACAGAGTACAAATGGCATAACGTTGAATTGCCACAATCCAGATCCTGTGGTGAAGGCTGTCTTTTCTTTATCTACTGGGTCCATTTCTACCTGCCAGTATCCAGACTTCAAATCCAAAGTAGAAAACAATTTACTTCCAGCCAATGTGTCCAATGTGTCATCGATCCGAGGCAGAGGATAACTATCCTTCTTGGTAACGTTGTTCAGCAAACGGTAATCCACACAGAACCTCGTCGTTCCGTCTTTCTTCTTAACCAGGACCACCGGAGAGACCCATGGGCTCGTAGAAGGTTCTATCACCCCGTCTTTCTTCATTTCCTGAACAATCGTTTCAGCTTCCTCTCTTTTCGCCTGTGGTAATCGTCGAGCTGTTTGACGAATTGGCTTAGCATTACCAGTATCAATTTTATGCTTAACAACGGTAGTTCTTCCCGTCTTTCCTCCTTTCGGTACGAAAATATCACGATACTGCCGAAGAAATTCCCTTAATTTCCTTTTCTCCATCTGATTTAGAGATTGTCCTGCAACTGCAACCATTTGGTCGAATTTGTCGTTGGAATTATCAGATGTTGTCGCCTGACGGATTATGGATGTCACAGGTACACAAGTTCCTACCTTTGTCTCTTTCTTGATGGTCACTGGGTAGTCGTTGACATTGATAAGTCTCACAGGAATTTCTTTAGCCGAAGTCACCAATTCCTTTCCAATTATGATTCCACGGCCAACCTCATCGTCGTGGTTCCAAGGCTCCATCATAACAGGTCTCCCTTCGTCCACAATTCCCTGTAGCCGCGCTACTATGATCGTTTCGCTTCTCGCAGGCACGACTGTATCTTCTTTAATGGCTGCTTGCACAGTGTTGTCATTATGTGGATGGAGAAATACTTCCTCGTTGCCAACTTTGAGAACCTTATTCTTAAAATCCAATTGGAATCCATGCATATTCATTACGTCCATTCCTAATATAACATCCTCTTCGATGTCAGCAACTATAACAGTATGGACAAACTTTTCTGCTCCAATTCCCAATTGTACCTGGATTTCTCCATGAATGTTGGCATTTTCACCTGTAGCGGTCCGAAGTCGCAACCTCGTTGGTAACAGTTTCTTTCGGCTGTTTATAACTGTCGGACGTATAATGGTTCTGGTCGCTCCGGTATCCACCAACAACGTATGCTTTTTACCATTTATGTCTCCATCTACATATACACTATCTTCACGACATTTCAAAGAAGCTATTAGTATGAGAGGGTCTTTGGAAAAGTTCTGGGTCGAAGCTGCCCCCCTAAGGCTGACCCGTTCTAGTTTTCCTGATGGTGAGTTTCTTGATTTGCGTCGTACCTAGGGTGCTTACAGGAGCTTCGTACGTGTCCTATTTCGCCACAATTCCAGCATCTGATGGTCTTAGTTTTCTTATATGTCATGCTTTTCATCATATTAACGAGCTGGTCAAGTTTATCTTCATCTCCTTCCTCTTTTACAGTCCTAACTTTACTGTACCCACCAGAGGCCTGCGTAGCTGACTCGTATTCGAGGGCGGCGGATAAGACATCAACCAGCATCTTGTGACGAGCTAATCGTAGTGTTCTCTGCATTTCATGATCACGAAGACCATCAATAAACGTTTGAACGGCCAATTTTTCCATCATGTCTTCGGGAGCTGTTGGATAAGCATATCGTACTAATCTGGCAATATCTACCTCATATTCTTGAAGAGCCTCATCTTTATTCTGTCTACGATTTTTAAGCTGCGGCTGATATACATGCTCCAAATGTTCGTGGCCATATCGCATATTTAACCTCTTCTTCAGTTGTTCGAAATCATCGGTCTCCTCTACTGCTATGGTCTGAAGCACATCTAAGGCATCTCCTCGAAGAGCGATAGTCAAGTTTACCGCCTTTCCTTTTTCAGACCATCCATTTGCTCTTGCGGCTGATTCGAATTGTTTCATGTAGTTGTTCCATGATGATTTTCCGTCGAAAGTTGGGACTTTAACATGAATAGAACCTCCACTTCCTTCAAATTTCGGCCGTGTCTCCAACTTACATTTCGTCTCGTCTTCTTTTATCTCCACTGTAATTGGATTGTTTCCTCTCTCTGCCGTCCCTGTTTCCTCCAGCTTCTTTTCCATCTCTTTCCATATCTTTTCTTCGAAAGCCAACATATCGGCAGCAACTTGGTTTTTTAACGAAGATATTCTATCGTCCAGGGCAGACATCTCAGAAGTGACTTTAGAGATTTCCGAAGAGATATTAGCAGAGACTTTGCTTTCCAGCGAAGAAATCTCGTTAGAAACTCTGTCTTCCAACGAAGCGATGTCGCCGGAAACTTTGGCTACATCAGAAGAAACTTTCGAAATATCGTCAGAAACTTTGTTCTCTAATGATGCGATGTCACCAGAAACTTTGGCTACATCACCAGAAACTTTGGCTACATCACCAGAAACTTTGGCTACATCAGAAGAAACTTTCGAAATCGACGAGAGGACAGCATCTTCAAATATATAAGTCTCTGGATCTAGACCTTCTTCTAGCAAAGCGTTCTTTAGTCGTTGGACTAACTCAGCCTTTTTTCCGGTAGAAGCTAATTCTCTGTCTTCGAGATGTCTTCTTAAATTAGTCACTGTCAGCTCATAAATCGTCGTCATTTTCACAATTTATAAATATTCACTTGTATTATTATTATAAGTCTAATTTATGTTCGATCTCACTTCTGCCACCATTTGTTGTGAATTTATTAATTGTTATGTCTTTAATTTATAATGTCTTTATCAAAAGGTTCTTATCTTAATTTATTGAAAAGCACAATAACTGATATTAATTTATTATTCACTAAACATACATAATTTATTAAAAAGCGAACGTAACATTTAAATTCGC
The DNA here is from genome assembly GCF_040954645.1 of Diabrotica undecimpunctata. NCBI lineage: Eukaryota > Metazoa > Arthropoda > Insecta > Coleoptera > Chrysomelidae > Diabrotica > Diabrotica undecimpunctata. Next base: position 35,939,643 of record NC_092807.1, on the reverse strand, counting down.
GAGCGCGTCTTGAGAATTAACTGTTCCTTCCAAATAAAATGTCCTATTAATATATACCAGTGCCGTTATCTCGAAAAGTCTTGAGTAGACGACGGCGAAACGGTAAAGGCAAACTGGATTTCCCGCATCGGTTCGACCTTGTTCTGGAAGGTCCACTCAGGTAAATAGACGCCTCTCGTAAAATCTAAAACATAGGCATGTGAATAAAAACATGTTTACAGGTTAAAACTATGACTCATATTTTTACGTAACAATATGATGAAAACTGATGTTTTTGCAGAACGTGTTGTAGCTTGTCTTAAAATTCATTAAGAGTGGTTGGATTGAAACTAGATATCCTAGATAAACTGGTAGCTTCGGGGGTTCTTATGGATAATTCTAGATTTATGTGCATAAACCCAGTAAACCAGTCGAATCCAGCCATTTTATTGTCTTGCCACGATTACGAATGGGTCATATTGTTTTTGGTAGCATACTCAAAGGCTAATCTTCTTGTCGCCTTCAGTATCAAGCCATAATATATTGGGACATTTGATGAAATATGCTGCCAACAGACTGTCCATCTCTTTTGGGAAGACCTGTGTGGTTACATATTTCGGGTACAAATTTTTATTCTCAAATTTTTTTGCCTGGCTATATTAACATCATTCCCAAGAGCTGATTTTGTAACACCGTAACACCGTCTTCTTGGGCACTTTTACGTAAACTTAAATTTCCGGCAAGGACTTCCGTAACTACCCGTTTCATGTTCTTAGAGTTAAAAGTACTGTTTGTTTATCTTTTATAAGTTCGAGGTATATCTCTGAAACATACAATAAAATTGTACCATTACAATACTTTATATCTTTGCATGCAATCAGTATGGCCAGTTGTTCATACCCTCCCATACACCACTAATTTTTAGAATGACGATTTACGACAAATTTTAGATAAATTAACTTACACAACACACGTAAAAAAAATCTTATGTTCACAGTTATCTGCTAGATAAATAATAACGTCAAGAACTTGTAACGGCCACTTGTAGTCATTTTATGGATAATATTCTACATAAGAACCAGTAAAATATGATATTTATATCTACATCACGCAAAAACGAACCAGCACCAATAATGACATAGTCAATACTAAATTAATTCACTAACCTATCGAATGACCTCGTGGCTAACGATTAAACTTGCTGTTAGTGAAAAATTTGAATTTGTCCAGATTCTCCTGGTGTTCAAACTCTCCCCGTAGTCCCCTATATATAAAAAAAAAACAGACAACGACCATTTTTATAAGAGCTACCTATTTGTTATTGTCCATATCAACTTTTTTAAAAGGTAACTCTTTTGTCTGTCAAAGCAAAAGTACTCTTTGTTAAAAATAATGTAGTATTTATAAAATCATTTTGTTTTTCAACTGTTCTTTTTCAAACAGTTTTCTTCTTAAGATGAAGAGTTTTCTATTTAAAAGGAATACGTTATATCAGCAGTAATAAGGGTAACAAAATACCAATTCCGTTTACGAGGAAGCGCATTACAAGAACGTCATATCAAAATTCTTAGTCTCAATCAAAGAACCGAATCCTTATTCGAATAAAAGTCTGAAAGTGCAACATGAAGCAGAAAAAAACTCATTACAAGAAAGTCGTCCTATTTTTTAATGACGTCGAAATACCTTCATCCTTGTAGTAATTTAATCAGGATTTTATATCCAGTTACGACAGTGCCCAAGCTATTAAAGTAGAGCAGGGCAGAGCTTTATTTTGGAATTTTGGAAAATCCCTGCTTGTGCTGGATTAAGTCAAATAGACCAGTTAACGTGTAACGAAATACATTTGCTATGTTCATGATAAGATAATAAACATTTAAGGAGATCGTTTAAAAGCCATAATAACAATATGACTCTATAAAATAAAATTACTATACCGACAGAAAAACTATTATTTTAAATATTTAGAAAGCGAAAACAAATCCACAGAAAACACAAACAAAATAAAACAAATTTAAAAATAATTTAAATATATAAAAAGTATGTTAAAAAAATTAACCTGGCGGATAGATTCAGTTTGTTGTGAATAGTTCAGTAGGGTCTTCTAAAGCTCTGAAGAGATTAAAAGACGCCAAAAGAATCTTAATCTCAGTGTCCCTTCACGTGACAGAGAACCAGCTACATCCAATTTGGTAGCTAGCGCAGATAGGGGCCGAGTTATTTTCAGTATAAGCAATCCCCTATTACTGATCGATGATTTTTGAGTGGATGAATTAATAATAGGGACACTATTTTGTCCTTGGTCTGAGGGATCTGTCCCAAAGGCGAAAAGCTGAGGATTTGGTCAACAACATAAGGATCAAGCTAGCAGACCTAATTGGAATAGTTTATCCTAACCTTTGAAATTAAATATATCTAGAGTCATGGAATGTACGAGTCTTCCTTAATCTGACAAATCAACTTGAAGAAAAAAGAGAAGATTAAAAGGTAACACATATTATTCAAGAAAAGACATGCCTGAACGTGGATATTTTAGAATGCAGGGAAGTTCGATAGCCAAATTCTGGAGTAACAATTATAGATGAACACCGTATCTATTATTCGGGAGATGAAATGGCGTAGTAATAATAGAAAGGAAAGTGTTAGAATTGTCGTCCATAAAAGACAGAGTTGTGTCATTGAAGATTAACTTTAGTTCTTCTATTATAAACATCATTTAGGTCTACACACCAACATCTGAATCTACAACTAAGTTAGTTGTGTTATTAAGGATCAACTTAAATCCCTTTAATTCAGATTTTCAAATGCACAAAAAGAATAAAGAGGTCCAGAACACCAGAAAACTGTGCAATAGAGGCATAGTTGTAGATATCGAAAGCCAGATTCCGACTACAACTAAAGATAAATTAAGAACGTAGAAAGAATACATGCAAGAATTATTCGAAGATACAGCAAGAATACCGACTGAAATAGAGAATTCCTAAGGTCTACAAATACCAAATAAAAAAATAACTAGTCATTAAGCGAATTAAAGATGGAAAATCACTAGGACCTGATGAAGTGCACGACGAAATTTTTTAAGCTAGTAGAGGCATACCAAATCACAGCTCTTATGAAGCTATTTAACAACATATATGAGACTGGTCACTTACCAATAGACTTGCTACTGTGAATATTCATTCTACTTCACAAAAAAGCCAACGGTAGGAAATGTGAAGAATAGAGAATAATTATATTGATGAGCCACGTACTTAAATACTCCTTACTATCATTCCCTTGCGCATATACACCAAATTAGAACAACACTTAAGTGAAGTTTGATTCAGAAGGATTTAGAGCAGGAATGCCAACGGCGATGTTTATGCATGTTACATTGATTTCAAGAAGGCATTTGAAAAAGTACGACTTGGAAAACTAATCGATATCCTAAAAACATCAGAACTCGATGGTAAGGATATAAGACTAATCTCAAACTTACATCTCCAACAAAAGGCAACAGTGTTATTCTAAATAACCTATTCGAGATATAGTCGGAAAAGGAGTTCGGCAAGATTACGTACGAAACATATAAATAATATAAACAATTTTAAATATGCAGACGATACTGTATTGCTGACTGATTGTGTGCAGAGGCCTCTAAGAATGATAGACAATATTGTAGAAACATATTACAAATACGACCTAAGACTAAACTCTAAATTTAATTGTAATTATAATTATAAAAATACCAAAAATAATGATCTTTACTAAGAACACCAACATAAATGTCCATATTACAATAAACGATACACTGTTAGAAAGAATAGAGGAAATATGTTATCTGGGGCGCAATATTAAGGACATCTGGATATCCTGGATAGTCACAAAATAAAATGTCGTATAAAAAAAGCCAGAAGTTATCAATATACGTATAAGAATTCTTAGCTGCTTCATTTTTAGTGTCCTCCTCTACGAAGTAAAAAGTTAAGTCAAATTAACAAACTTAGCACAGAAAAAGAACATGGGATAATCATACACTTATATAAAAAATTATTGTAAAAAACTTAAATAAAAAACATTAATATTAATATGTAGATAACTAGAAAGATCATAAGATGCACTTCCAACATCTTGAGAACCTTGAGAAACAGTTCCTTGGTCATGCGTCCAGAACTTGGCGAATTAGCCAAACCCAGGCTTCCCAAAGGAGCTCTATTTAACATTATATAATGGAAACGGGCTCTTGGAAATATGTACACCGGAGGCACATCATCTCCTAATGCATTAATAATCCCACACATAGTGATCAGGGTGCCTCTCTCTGCTGAAACTATCTGCCTAACTTGTTTGATTCCTTTTTGAGTTACAATGTTTGGAGCTTGCAGGACAGTGCTTGCAGATACCAGTTTCGTCTAAGTTATACATCCTCTCAGGTGTGAAATCGTGAGTTGAAAGAGCACGTTCATAATTGTCAAAAAATGTTCCAATATTTTCTTTTGTAAAACTGGTAGCTCGGCTAAGGCTGGTGTTTTCGGGTTTCCTTAATGCCAAATGTTGGTGCCTGTTTTTAAAACACTGCAGCCAGTCTATACCAGCAATTTTATTGGCATCTCATTTACTACAAACCTATATGTTTGTTTGGTCTTTTTGAATAATCATAAGCCAAAATTCTGATTTGGGTGTATGATAAGCCGTAATTTATTATTGAAGATTTTAGTATATAACTAACTAATAGGTCTTTTTCCGTTTTATTAAAAACTTAACCTGTAGAATACAAACTTGAATAATTAGAAAGATTATTATAAACTACACCATTTTGTTCTGCCCTTTCTTGTTCCTGTTTCCTTTTTATTCTATAAATAATGTCGTATGTTTAATTTCGTACGTTGCAACAGCCGTGCGAAGTTTCATGCCGCCCTTTACTGCTTGTATGGCATTTTAAATATCATCTTCAGTTGAAGGCACTTTTTTTTTATATGTAGGTTAGGGTGTCCCGCCTTTGCATAAAATTTTTTTTTTGAGCTACACTATCGCAAGAGGTATCCAAATTTGCGTAATTTTTCAGAGATTATGAAAAATGTAAAATAAATACGATAACATGTTACGTTCAGGGCTCTACTAGACTTTAAAGTTTTGTAAATTTTACGTTTCTACAGACCTAAATCGTATACTTCAAATAATACACAAATTAAATTTAAAAGATATTTTATTATTAAAATTAATGAAATATGTTCAAAACAACTTAACAAACAAAATAGATCCTAACTTGATGACAAAAACTTAAAATTTGAACTTATTTTTGTGTCCAAAATTTGGCATTTCTGCCCGAGACTCCAACCTGGTTCTGATAAAGCTATCTCTAGAAGTTGCATCAGTGACATTCTGCGAGGCCTCTGTAATCAGTTTAACACATCTTTCCATTGATTGTGTTGCAGGGAAAGTCAAAAATATGCCGAAGAACCGGCGGTGTTGTAACCTGACAATCCTGACATTCGTGCCACATAATAATATCGGTTTAATCTTTAGCAGAGAAGGTAATTTTTGATGTTTTAAATATTCTGCATTTATGGCTACTTTCAGTGTCTCTAGCTTTTTTTATTCTTCGCCATGCCAGCTCCCTAATGTTATCTCTATCATCAAACAACATACTCACTAGTAAGTTTTCTGGATGGGCTAAAAAAAGCATTTCTTTCGATAACGGTATTCACAACAGATCTTAGATTTTCGGGTAGAAATCAAGAGTACATAATTAGTTAAAAAATATGCTTCGCTCCATCCTTAAAAGACGCTTTTTGCTTAATTCTGAACCAGATCGGAGCATATAGGTACTTTAACAACATAGTTTACAAGCAATTGTAAATTTTCTGATGGATTAAGCGTACTTACATAAAGTCTAAAGACGATTAGTAGTAGTAAGCCATCTGGAGTGCTCCATTTTACCAGGTTGACGGTTTGCCAATTCAGGAGCACAGAAACCGGTTAATACTGCTTGACATATTTCATATACCTAGATATTTTTGATCTGTACTTAATTCATTGACCACATTTTTTGGCAGGTGAGGCAAATTACCATTCACAGCAGAAAAAGTCACGGTTGGTTTATTTTCATAAGCAACTAACTGTTTTCCAATAGGTCAGGAGTATTCTATAGGACCCGATTTAGAACAATCTATGGTCAGGAACAAGTGACGAAGCGGTAACTCATTGCCATGAAGCAAACAAACGCACCATTGTAATGGTCTCTCCAAATACTCCTCTAAATATTGAATCACATCACCCTTCCGGCCAATATTAGTTGCAGTTCTAAATTCAAACTTTGACCCTCAAAAAAAGTTGTGATCGAAGTAAAAAATCCATTTGCTTTGCAGTGCCACGACTAGACGTTGTATGTCCCAAATAAATTGATCCGGGTTCTGAGAACAATGAGATGTGTTCTTTCAAAATCTCTTTGCGATGGTAACGATTCCCTATTTTCTCATTTATCATGGACTTGTCCTTTCGCCCATCAAAGTAAATGATATTTACAACAATACCTGCAACATCTTTTGAAGCATCTCTTCGGGCTTTACATACAGCTCTGTGGATTTTGTTTTTATTAATAACCAGTGTCAGATATTCGGTAGAAACCAAACCCACGTCAACCAAAACGGCAGAAGCAACAGCAGCAGCATTTTCCTGTCATTTCTTTGATCCAACAGAAAGTCCCTATCATTGATGGGAACTGTTTTATGTTTTAAACATGAACAAGATTCAATAGAAATACATTTACAAGCAGCAACGTCGAAAAGCTTTTCAGTTGACTTTACAAAATACTTCACTTTTCTTTCAAAACTGTTATTTTGTTTGCTTTGGGGGTGTCTTTTCAAACTTAGGTACTTTTCGAAATAATATTTTAGTAACTGAATAATCCGTTCCTCAGTTACGATTGTAATCAAAGCTTTTGTCCAAACATTAATAACTTCTTCATAAACAATTTCATATATTTCTGAATTGGATGGATCCTTTCCATTATACTTTAATTTTAGATCGTTCTTCACAAATAAAATACATTTCATCTCTTATAGTTGGTACCTAGCTGTCGATCGTCAAGTTCTTTGTAAGGCCCCATTATAGAAGAAGTAGTCTCATAACGCCTAGAACTCATGATTTAAAACTCACAAAATCAGCTTTTAACACTAGAACAAACACAACTGTAATGATGTTGAACGTCGAACGACATGTCGACCCCCCCGAGCCACCTTCTCCTTCTACTCGTTTTTCTCCTACCATCAAAGCAGATCTGACGTAACCAAAGTTCACAAGTATTATTATACACAGTATTATACAGTAGTATAGTACAATCTTAATTTGTTTTAGTTCAGTAGCCGAAAAAATATCACAAAAATGAAAATTTTTCCAAACTTTGAAGATCGGTAGAACCCCTTAAGATAAATTTTTATTTTATTTTTAAAAATACTGTGATAATCTATTGGCAATTACATAAATTTTAAGAGGTCTTACATTAAATAATGTTTTATATTTAGTTCAGGATGCGAAATTAAGTATAGTGAAATATTACCATAAAAATGACAATTTTTCAAAACTTTAAAGTTCGGCAGAACCCTAAAGATATATTTCTATAATTTTTTTAAATTATTATGATAATTTACAAGCAATTACCCCAATTTCAAGAGGTTTTGTATTAAACAAAAACAAAAAGCGATTTTTCGGGACACCCTAATGTACGTACCATCTCAGTTCCTAAAAATCCACATTTAACATTAATTTTAATTCTTCCTAATGGAGCTTGCAGCTCCATACAGCAGCTCCAGCTTGAACACCATAGTAGTCTAATGCACCTTTGAACAAAGTTTAAATGTACTCCGCAATTATAGATTTTAAATTTAGGTAAGTTAAAAATTGAGGATTAGAATTACGAGGTTAAAAATATCGAACACATTCGAAAACCCCTGTGAATTGCAGGCTAGCAGCAACACCACCCAGTTCCGAATATTTTGCTTGTATTATACTTACAACCAAAATTACACACAGATGCGTTTAAATCCCGAAAATCTAACAAAAATTACTAATATTGCGGTACTTATATTGTTCAAATTCACCCCATGTTCAAAAGTGCCCCCTCCTCCCCTACTTGATAAATAAATAGGGTTCATTCAAAAACGGAAAAACACTTGTTTAATATTTATCAAAAATCTTGGGGGTTGACAAAAAAAAAGAGACAAAAAGTACATTTGTAATGCATTCTAATTCAGATAGTGTATGTGACGTATTCTTTCCGGTAGCGTCATCCATGAATATTATATTTTAACATCCATGCAATTTATTTTTCTTCTTCTTTATTGTTTTCTTATGTCCTGGTCTATTTTGAAAATTCTGTCGGATTAAGTGAAACTTGGAGTTGCCAGCGCTACATGTGCACACTTCTATTCCTTGATAGCGACATGTGTACCAGTCAACTTCTATTATCTCAACCCGACGACAAACAAAGATAGGGAATATTGTGCCGTACATGCCCTTCAAGTTTATATCCCAATACATTGTATGTTACATTCTTTTGATCAAATACAGGATTGTTTACGTCGTATTTTGCGGGATTTATATTGAATCGGACCAAGAATTCGGTAAACCAATACTATTTTAGAAATATTACTGGTTCTAAAAATGTATTGATGCTGAAAAATTTTAATGCTGTCTATAAAGTATTATTATTAATACCCCAATAAAAAAATTATTGCTTTATCAATTAAAAATTTCTTAATGAACCTCTTGCTTAACACATTACTTAACCCTGGAACCACAGCGTGGGGTCGCTGGTGTTCTGAGTGTTTACAATAACGTAGGTAATAGGGACGGGAATTAAAAAATGCAATAATTTAGATAAAGTTTCAAGAAATCTTCAAAAGCGTTATGCTTTCGGAAAAATCCAGCACAAGTGATTTCTCAGAACTTGACAATCATGTGTTAGCCAGTTAGAAAGTAAAAATTTAAAAGAATTTAATGTAGAGATATATTATAAAGTAATTAAAATATATACATATATAATTAAATAAGATCATAGAATGTTAAAAATATTAAGAAGATTAGAAGTGACATATTTAAATAAATACTAAGTACTTTTCCAAACAAACTTTAATGCTTAGATGTCACTAAATTGAAACTATTAGTAATTTCATTGTTTGCTGCTAACTGTGTTAGTGAGATCGACTTGATAGTTTGTGCATATTAAAACATCAGTTTCGAACCTGTTACACAATTTTCTTGTTTATTTAACCGGTTAATTTGTTTAAACAATTTAAAATAAATAATTATTTCGCAAAATTTTATATTTTTCTTATTATTAGTAGTAGAAAAGTTTGTGAAAAGTAGTTTACTTAAATATTATGGATGGAGTCCTATTCGCTCCGTGCGTAACCGTGGTAGGGGTACCTTGAAACGATACCAGCGTGCGTAACGGTGAAATATGACAAAATTATACCTATCTTTTTACGCATAAATTGTATCAAAAATGGGTGCAAATACATGTTGCGTATTTAATTGTGCTAATAATAGCAAAAATAGTGAGTTTTTCAACGAAATCATATTCCACTTGTCAATTTTGCAGAGGCGTGCCAAAAAAAATTTAATTGTTTATTTAAACATAAGTAATTACGTAAAAATTAAATCTAAGACCGATATAATTATTAAATTATCATGTGTCTTTTAACAGGTATCTTATAGTTGTCTATCAAAATAAAGTAAAATTTTATTGTTATTATAGAGTACGTAATACAGAACTTCAAAAAACAGAAATCTTTGCAAAATGCTTATTTTTTTCAATAGACGAAACAATCTGAAATTTTAACATACGATCTCGTCGTTGCACGTTATTCTCTATTTATAGAATTGCTGTCTGCTATAAACGTTATATTTGTTTTGTTTTAACTTGATTTGAATTGATTTAATTATTTATTTAAACACATAAGTAATTACGTAAAAATTAAATCTAAGACCGATGTAATTATTAAATTATCATGTGGCTTTTAACAGGTATCTTATAGTTGTCTAACAAATTAAAGTAAAATTTTATTCTTATTAGAGAGTACCTAATATAGAACTTCAAAAAACAGAAAACTTTGGAATCATTTTCTATTTATAGAATTGCTGTTGTGTGCTTTAAGCGTTATATATATTGATACGATTAGGGTTAATAGAAAATAATTTATAAGTTATATACTACATAATATTAGATATTTGGTTGTTTTAAATAAGTTATATACTAGAGAATTTAATAAAATATATTTATGTGAGGGCATTTTTAATAAATTAGCATATAATAATTGTAAAAAATTGTATTTTAATATTGTAAATATATATAAGTGAGCCATGTGCTTAGGCAACCAAAAATACTCTCGGAGATTGACAGATATTTATACTCTGAAGTGACGTTTAAGAATATTTACGAATATAAAGTGGGTTATTATAATAATATATTATTTGAATTGTGTATTTTATTAAATTAGAGTGTTAGTTACTAATTTAATTATATATTCTGATCTGAAAAGCCTAAATGTAAACAAAATTATTAATAGAAAAGAATGGAATTCTCTGGATCTCCGGAGATGGCCATGTTTGCGAAATGGTTTGTTCCAGAAAATTCAGACAAGTATTTGATAGAACAAATTGGAACATGATATCTTACGAGATGGTTCTAGAAATCCAAAAAACATATAAATACCCGTGATTTGGATTCAAGATGGCAGTTTTTGAAAGTTTTTAGTCAGAAAAGTTTTAGATAGTGCAGTCAGAAGAGTTTTGGGCAGTTTTTTAAGTTTTTTAGTCAGAAGTCAAGCAGTTTATTATGAAAGTTAGTTAGAGTCAGTGAATCAAGTACAAATAGTCCAATAGTTTAATATAGTGAGTTAAATGAAGATTAAAAATTATGCATATAATTTAATGCACATTTATAATTATACACAAATAATTATTGAAGATAAAAAAGGTATATTGGAAGAAATTAAATTATATTATGGTTGGAGATTAGTATAAATCAACTTATAATAATTGGATATTGGTATATTGAAAAGAAGAATAAATATAAATGCTGTTTGCTGGTTTGGTTGGTGGTGTATAGATGCTGGTGAAGAAAAATATATCTTAAATTGGTACAAGCTGATAATTGAAAAAAGTAATTTCACAAAAAACAAGGATAACTGAAGTACGAAGACATTCAGTGGTGATTAGAATCTATATACTTAGTGGAAAATAGTTCATTTAGGCATTCAGTGAAAGAAAGGTACAAAATTTTGTTAATATAATTTAGTTAGTGTCATAACAATTTCAATTTTGAAGATAGTTTGTTTAAATTTTAGATTGTCTATAGAATTTAATTAGTTTTATAAGAATATCAGTTTAAAGATAGTTTATTTTAAATTTACATTGACTAGGTTAGATATATATGTGTGTTTCATAATAGTTATAATAAAGATAATTTAAAAAAGTACTTACAAGCTAATTCTTTGAGAACCGCGATAAAAACCCTATATATTATATTATTAAAAATACTCATTGCTCATCATTCAAACAAAAAACACATCATAACAATTTGGCACCCAACGCGGTGGCTCTCTATTTAAAAGAATTAGTTTGGGAAGATAAGTGCTCTCATATAATTAAATTAATTATCAGTAGAAAGGAAAAATAATAGATTTTATTATTAATTATATTTGAACAAGTAAAGTCTCAAAATGTCTCAAGGAAAGAAAGGTACAAGAAGCAAAAAGAATGAAGAAGATGTGGAAGTAGAAACACAACCTATACAAGAGGAGAGTTTAGTTCAAGTTCCACAAGATACTGCAGAAATGAATCCAGAAAGAGAGGAAAATGTCAATATGGCAGCTTTGATGTCATTAATGATGCAGATGAACAAGACAATAGAAGAGAATTCAAAAGAAATCAAAGAAGACATAAAAAAATTGGAAGAGAATTCAAAAGAAGTCAAAGAAGACATAAAAAAATTGGAAGAGAATTCAAAAGAAGTCAAAGAAGACATGAAAAAAATAGAACAAAAAATGGAACAGAATTCACAAGAAGTCAAAGAAGACATGAAAAAAATGGAACAGAAATTGGAAGAGAATTATAGAAAATTAGAAAAGAAAATAGAAGATAATAATAATAAAATTGTAAAACAAATGGAAAAACAAATGGATAAAAAACTTGAAGCTGCAGAGAAAAAAGTAGCAAATGAAATAAAAAGTATACGGAATGACTACAAGAAAAGGATAGACAATGAGAGGACAGAAGTAAAGAGGATTATTCAAGATAATAAAATAGATATAGAACAGAAAATAGAGTTACAGAAATGTAACTTAGAAGTAAAAATTAACCAAGACAGGAGAAACACAGAAGAAAAATTAGACGATATACAACAAAATATCCAAATAAATAGTAATCAAATAAGAAATGTGGAACAGAGAATAGATGATATTTCACAAATGAGAGACATAGGGAGACCTTACTTAAATTTAACAAATGAGACTGGGATTAAATTCTCTGGTAATATAAAAAATTTGCATCCTAGAGTATACATAAATAGTTTAAAACATAAATTAAGATTTGTGAATAATATTAATGATATTAAAGATTATATTAGAATGACATTAAATGACAATGCAGCAACTTGGTTTGCTAGTATTGAGAATGATTTAGATAATTTTCAAACATTTGAAAATAAATTTTTAAATTATTATTGGGGTGAATTAGAGCAAGCCAAGTTTAGAGAAATTCTATATTTTGGAAAGTATAATCAAAATTTAAAATCAAATATGGTAGATTATGCATTGAAATTGATAACAGTTGCAAAATATTTAGAACCACCACTTAGAGAGGATGAAACAGTCTTAAATGTATCTAGACATTTTGATGCTGATGTTGTGCAAACCGTAACTGTACAAAATATTCAAACAATAGATAGTTTTATTAATTTTATTCAAAGAATACAAAGAGGCAATATGACAAGTAATAATAATAACAGAAAAAACAATAGTAACTTTCAATATAATAGAAATGATAATCAACAATATAGACAATCATATAATAATTATAGATATGTTGATAGTTTACAAAATTTTAATAATAATAATAGTAATCAAAATAGACAGAATTTTAATAACAATACTAGTTATAATAGACAACATTTTAATAACAGTACTAATAATAATAAACAAGATTTTAACAATAGAAGAAATACAGAGCGACCTAACTATAATAGACAGGTAAATTGTGTTCGAAGGAATAGAAGCTGCGAAGACAGGGAACGAAGTAGTACAAGGCAGGAAAATGTGAGTAGAAGTCATAGTAGGGAAAGACATAGGACATTAGATTCAAGTGGTCAGATACAATCTGACAATTCTAATAATCAAAATTTTGTGCAGTAAACTTTCTGAATTACAAGTTAGGCCATTGCTATTATGAAAAACCTTCTGAATTTATTTCTTTAGATGAGGATAAAATTATTGAATCTATTAATTTAATTTATATAAATGCTTTGGCCAAAGATAAAATGATTAAGATTATGATAGATACTGGTTCAGAAAGTACTTTAGTCTCGGAGAATTTTATTTTTAATACATTAAAACTATCAGATATAATAAAGATTCCAAAAATTAAAATTATTGGTGCAAATAATAAGAAGTTGGGTGAAATTGATAAACTAGCCAATTTTAAAATTAATATTCTTAATAAAGAAATTAATATGCAAGGATTTATTGTCAAGGATTTATGTGTTGATATATTAATGGGAAATGATGAATTGGAAAAGAAGAAAGTAAAGATAGATTTTAAAAAAAAAATGGTAACTTTGGAAGGGCAAATAATTAAATTTATGCAGAAAGATGAGGTGGAAGAAGGAATAAGAGTTGATAGGATATTATTAAAAGAAAATAATGATGTTTATGAAGAAGAAATGTATTTTGAGGATAGGGAAATGTCCCAGAAGAATGTAAAGAATAATTATTGTAGTGAATATTTAAGGAATGGAAATTTTAAGCAGATGGATGCCTACGAGGCGGAGTGCGTAAAATTGGAAGCAAGGAATAATGAGTACATAATGAAGAATAATTTTATTTGTAAAGAAGAAGATATGATAAAAGTTTTAAATTGCCCTGAAGAATATAAATCAATAGTCATTTCCATATTGCAGCAACACAAGGGACTTGTCAATAAAGAAAATAGAATTGCACAGAATTATATCCATAGTATAAGAGTTAAGGAGGAAAAAGATTTTAAAACAAAATCATACCCAATACCATATAAATACAGAGAAGAAGTAAACAAAACAATTAATAATATGTTAGAAGATGGGATCATTGAGAAGGCAGACACACGTTTTATTAACCCCATAGTAGTAGTACGAAAAAGATCAGGTGAAATCAGGTTATGTTTGGATGCAAGGAATATTAACAAGATTACTGAAAAGCAATTTGAAGCACCAATGAGTATAGATGGAATATTAGGAAGAATTACAGGAATGTCATTTTTCACTAAAATCGATTTACAGCATAGTTTCTGGTTAATACCTCTAGAAAGAAAAAGTAGACAGTATACAGGATTTCAGATAGATGGAGTAGTATATCAATTCAAAGTAGTACCATTTGGACTTCAATCATCTTGCAGTGCTCTATGTAGATGTCTTCATGATATTTTGGATCAATATGAACATTTTGTAATTCACTACATTGATGATATATTAATTTTTTCTAAAACGGCTGAAGATCATGAGAAACACCTAAAAATTATAATAAATAGATTAGACAAAGTTGGACTAAAAATAAATCAAGAAAAATGTACATTTTTTCAAAAAGAAGTCATATATCTAGGTTATAAACTTAACACTAAGGGAATCGAAATGGATCCAGAACGGACACAAGTCATTCAGGAATATAAAACACCACACAATTTAAGAACTTTAAGAGGATTTATTGGAATAATTAATTATTATAAAAGGATGATACCAGATCTAAGTATAAAAGAAATTCCATTACTTGAACTACTGAGAAAAGGTGTAAAATGGAGATGGGATCAGAGAAGAGAACTAGCATTCCAAGAAATTAAAAACATTTTTCTGTCAAATTTGAAAATATACTATCCTGACTATACACAGCCATTCATATTAAGAACAGATGCATCAATAGAGAGATTATCAGGGGTATTATTACAAATACATGATGGGGTCGAATACCCAATACAATTCATTTCAAGAATAACAAAGCCACATGAAAAGGGTTACTCAGTTTCAGAATTAGAACCAGCAAGTATAATACACTGTGTCACAAAATTAAGATTTTATTTATTGGGTAATGAATTTACTATAGAAACAGATCACCAAGCTTTAACGTCTATATTAAATAACAAATATGGAAACAGTAGAATACATCGGTGGAGTCTAATACTTAGTGAATACTGCTTTGAAATCAAATACATTTCTGGAAAATCCAATATAGTGGCAGATGCTTTATCAAGGTTAGAAAATACACCACAAAAAGGGCAGCGAACAATAAAAATTGGATTAAATCAATTAGTAGAAAGTACTGGATTATATTCTAAAGAAGAAATTATAAGAGATCAGATCAATTTGAGTGAAAAACAAAAAGTCCTTAGGAAAGATGGAGTTTATTATAAAATAATAAATGGCATAGAAGTATATGTAATAACTAGAACTTTAGCAAAGAAAATATTGAAAAATTTACATAACAATTATATGCATATTGGTTCAAGAAAGCTATGGATGCTATTTAGGGACAATTATTTTGCAAAGAATGACATAAGTATAGCAAAAGAAATTACTACCCAATGCCCAATATGTCAACTAAACAAAGAAAAGAATTTCAAAAACCAGAACACATATAAATCTAATGTTGTATATGAAAAACTAAATACAGTTTCCATGGATTTTATTTCAAATTTAGTTTTCAGTCCAACAGGAAAAAAGCATATACTAGTGATAGTTGATTTATATACAAAATTTATTAAACTATATCCCTGCTCTAGAACAAATGTTAAAACATTAAAATTATATATTAATCAATTTTTCGAAGAAATAGGACCATTTAGAAATTGCAGAATAGATAATGCTACATATTTTAACAACCAAAAATTTCGGACATTTTGTGAGAAAAAGGGAATCAACATTCATTTTACAAGTATCAGACATCCTCAGGCAAATCCTGCAGAAAGATATATTAAAGAAGTTATAAAATATTTAAGGATACTGTGCCAAAACCAACATGAAACTTGGCAGCAACATATACCACAAGTAGAATATTTTTTAAATAATACACATAATTTGAATACAGAGGAAGTACCAGAATATTTAATGTTTGGCCATATAGGAAACAGAAAGTGGATTAGTGAATATAATCAGGATATGTTAGAACAAGTAATGCAGAAAGTGAATAACCGAATTAGGAGGAAAGCTGAAAAATATATCAGAAGACAAAATCGAAATATAAAAAAACCAATCACATTTCAAAAAGGAGACCTAGTGTTAATTCGTTCACTTAGAAAAAGTAATGTTAAAGAAAACCGTTGTAAGAAATTACAACCAATGTTTGAAGGTCCATATACAATTGAAAATCAGAATGGACTAAATAGTTATGTGTTAATAGATGCAGAGAACAGACTAAGAGGCATATTTCATATCAACGACATTTTTCAATATCATGAAGAGATTGAATAATGATTTCTATACCTTTAACACAAATATAATAACACTAATAACTTACTGATGTGTCCATTTTGTTCAATAGACTTGATTTGTTAAATGGTAGATGGTAGATTTCATTATTTTGAATCAATTTGACATCGTACTTGTTGAATTTTGTATATATGGAAATTAATTTGTACCCTAAAAATCATAATTTGGGGTTAGACACAAAATTGATACTATAATTGCTATAAAAATGTCTTTCTAATATAATAAAGTGGAAAAACTTACCAATTTATATTGATGAAGTTATTTTGAATGGAAATAATTCCTAGATTTTGTCTATAAATAAACAGAACACCATGTCTATTATATTTTTAATTAAGGTTATATTTTATTCTCTGATATCGCATCCATTGTTCCATTTGACATGACAGTTTGACCATAGAATAGCCGAACTGTGCTCCGTTGTTCTCTGTTTTGACATAGACAGCGAACAGGGATGTATTTAACACATTTTAAAGAAAAAAAAATTGATTTATTAAATTTAATAAGGTATGAGAAAATTAATATTTAAAAAAATAATAAGTAAATTATTTATTTTAAATATTATTTTGGGGTATTGATACGATTAGGGTTAATAGAAAATAATTTATAAGTTATATACTACATAATATTAGATATTTGGTTGTTTTAAATAAGTTATATACTAGAGAATTTAATAAAATATATTTATGTGAGGGCATTTTTAATAAATTAGCATATAATAATTGTAAAAAATTGTATTTTAATATTGTAAATATATATAAGTGAGCCATGTGCTTAGGCAACCAAAAATACTCTCGGAGATTGACAGATATTTATACTCTGAAGTGACGTTTAAGAATATTTACGAATATAAAGTGGGTTATTATAATAATATATTATTTGAATTGTGTATTTTATTAAATTAGAGTGTTAGTTACTAATTTAATTATATATTCTGATCTGAAAAGCCTAAATGTAAACAAAATTATTAATAGAAAAGAATGGAATTCTCTGGATCTCCGGAGATGGCCATGTTTGCGAAATGGTTTGTTCCAGAAAATTCAGACAAGTATTTGATAGAACAAATTGGAACATGATATCTTACGAGATGGTTCTAGAAATCCAAAAAACATATAAATACCCGTGATTTGGATTCAAGATGGCAGTTTTTGAAAGTTTTTAGTCAGAAAAGTTTTAGATAGTGCAGTCAGAAGAGTTTTGGGCAGTTTTTTAAGTTTTTTAGTCAGAAGTCAAGCAGTTTATTATGAAAGTTAGTTAGAGTCAGTGAATCAAGTACAAATAGTCCAATAGTTTAATATAGTGAGTTAAATGAAGATTAAAAATTATGCATATAATTTAATGCACATTTATAATTATACACAAATAATTATTGAAGATAAAAAAGGTATATTGGAAGAAATTAAATTATATTATGGTTGGAGATTAGTATAAATCAACTTATAATAATTGGATATTGGTATATTGAAAAGAAGAATAAATATAAATGCTGTTTGCTGGTTTGGTTGGTGGTGTATAGATGCTGGTGAAGAAAAATATATCTTAAATTGGTACAAGCTGATAATTGAAAAAAGTAATTTCACAAAAAACAAGGATAACTGAAGTACGAAGACATTCAGTGGTGATTAGAATCTATATACTTAGTGGAAAATAGTTCATTTAGGCATTCAGTGAAAGAAAGGTACAAAATTTTGTTAATATAATTTAGTTAGTGTCATAACAATTTCAATTTTGAAGATAGTTTGTTTAAATTTTAGATTGTCTATAGAATTTAATTAGTTTTATAAGAATATCAGTTTAAAGATAGTTTATTTTAAATTTACATTGACTAGGTTAGATATATATGTGTGTTTCATAATAGTTATAATAAAGATAATTTAAAAAAGTACTTACAAGCTAATTCTTTGAGAACCGCGATAAAAACCCTATATATTATATTATTAAAAATACTCATTGCTCATCATTCAAACAAAAAACACATCATAACAATATATATATATATATATATATATATATATATATATATATATATATATTTATATATATATATATATATATATATATATATATATATATTTATATATATATATATATATATATATATATATTTATATATATATATATATATATATATATATATATATATATATTTATATATATATATATATATATATATATATATATATATATATATTAACTTAATTTGAAAGTTTCCTTGTTTTATTTGTTTATATAAATATAAAATATATTATAAAGTTGATATAAATTAAAATGAAGTAAGCTAAACTATTATCATGTGAATGCGTGTATATAGTAGTGCATTTGTTTATTTCAGTAAATTCTCGAAATATGAAATGAAGGTGGCACTAAGTACTAGACTACTACTAGTGAGTTTGCCAGTACTAGATTTTTCCCTTTCTTTTCCGTTTGGGGTTAAAAAGATAAATTATAATGAATTTTTAGAAACCCAGTTTTCAGTACTACATTTATTTTGTACAGAAACTGAAAAAATATAATTAAAAAACTAATTATTAATAATTGTCAATTTCGTATGTATTTAACATATGTTTAACCTCAAATTGGGAGGTCCAAAACTGTCAGATGAAGGCGGTAGGTATCGTGTCAGTCACGCACAGAGCGAATAGTTATAATTAATATCTTTTTTAAATTTTTCAATTTAATTTTTTATTTGAAAGTCCTATCTATATCTAATAATTTATCTTTATTTATGCTTATTATTTTTACAGTTACTTTTCTTGTTTGAAAAATATGACAAATAAATTTTAAACAAATTAATTAAGTCATTAATTAGTTAATAACAATTCATTTCTGTCAAATATATTTGTACCGTTTTTGAGAGAAAGTAATTATAATAAGTAAGTAAGTCTTATTATATAAGAAAAAATTTATTTTTTTTTAAAACTAACTGTTAAAACATTTTATTTATAAGTATATTTTATAAATTTTTATGTTGTTTAATAATTAATAAACTTTTCTACTACTAATAATAAGATAAAAGTCAAATTTTCCAGTTAATATTTATTTTAAATTATTTAAACAAATTATTAAGTTAAATAAACAATTCACAAACTAACTATATCCATTTCCATGATGTATGCTACGAGGTATCCCAAAGTAAAAGAAAACATCAATTTTATTGGTTAGAACCAGAGATATTGTGACTTTTATAAATTTTAATCTATGAATTAAGTTTTTGAAATACTAAAATCGCTTTACTTTTAAATCCTTTATCTCTGGCTGATTATGGACGGCTCATTTTTAAAGAAATCGCTTTTAATTTTTTTTTGTCCAAACATGAACTATTAGAACTCATGAATTTTTGAAAAAAGGGTTATCTCTAGTTTTAAGAGTTGTACGACATTGGGTTTTTTTTTAATTTGTATAAAACTGATAATATTGCCAATAAAAAAATTTAGTTTCTCCTTGTTATTGCGTGTATAAACATTTAACCACCTCCGTTGACAGGCTTAAAGATGAGTTGCACGGTATTATACCAGATTAAGCGAAAAATTTAACTTTTTTAAAATATTGTTTTGCGTAGTCCGTTTAAAGTTTTGGTGCCTTCGAAATCACTTTTTATTATTTAAAACAGTGATTTACCATAGGCTCCGCACTAAGGGACAGCCCATATAAAAACAAAATTATAAATAAATAAAAAATGCCTGCCTTGCATTACAACTGTTAACATTTTTGTTATATACGAGTATTTTGGATGCGATTCCATAATTTTGTGTTAGTTTTACACATTTTTATACAAAAGCTTATTGATAAGTGGCGTAGAAATGAGAAATAAAACAAAATAAAATAATTTTTCAAATGTTTCATAAAGGCAAGAAATATCTACAACAAATATCTAGAACAAATTATGTAATACAAATAAGAAATCACAATCTTATCACAAAAAAATCTTACTCCAACAATTATTTAAGTTGTTTATTCATAGCGATGAAATTCATTGAAATGCTCACTTGAATAAAAAGATGGAAAATCAGGAAATATCGTGCAAAAGATTGATGTTAGTTTCCTTTTTTGCTTATTTGCGTAACACTTTCTCTTTCGTCTTGTTTCTTCTTCTTTTGACTGAAAAGCCATAACGTGCTTTTAAGATTTTTGTTTAGCTCAATTCTTATAAGCTATTTTCAGTTTTTGGTAAGACGGTGAATTCGTAAGGCGGTCATTCACTAACTGTTTCTCAAAATCCACTAAACTAGTTTGTTGTGCGCAATTGTATAAAACGTTAATGCATTAATTAAGTACCATGCTTTGGATCATATGAAAACCAACTTTTCTAAACCACCTGTAACTTTTTCTACTAATATCATTGATCAATTGGGCTCAATATATTGATCTATAGCATCCACAGCTCCCATATGGTGGTTGTAGTGTTCAGCCACTTCAGGTTTTAAGACTGATATATTCATGCTGGTTCTAACTTGATAACGTTCTTTTTCGATAAATCCTGCTGTATGTTTTGTAGTTAGTACATACAACTGAGATATGAGAGACATCAGGATCATTAGCGCTATCTATTATAATCAGATCGCTGTGGTAAAAGAGAACAACGTCTTTTTAAATGAAATACAGATTGAGATGGGCGTCAGACAGGGCTGTGCCCTGTCTCCTACTTTGTTCATTTTGTATTCAGAGGAAATAATCCAGGAAGCACTAGAAGAACTAACTATGGGAATAAAAGTAAATGGACGACCAATCAATAATATACGGTTTGACGAACACTTTTTTATTAGCGGAATGTCTTGACGATTTACAACAAATGCTTGACAGACTGGTAGAAGTCAGTGAAGAAAACGGACTGTCCCTAAACACAAAAAAGACACAATTTATGGTAATTACAAAAGCCCAACAGCGCCAAGAAAACAAAACAGTACATGGAAAACAAATTAAAAAAGTTAAAAAATATAAATATCTGGGTACAATAATTAACGAAAATAATGAGTACACAGAAGAGATTAAGGCAAGAATAGGACAGGCAAGAAATTCGTTCAACAAACTGAAAAAAGTACTCTGCAGCAGGGACATTTTAATTTCTTTAAAGATAAGACTTCTGAGATGCTACGTGTTCTCCGTATTATTTTATGGGTTGTAGGCTTGGACATTAAAGAAAGATGTTTCGGACAGATTAGAAGCCTTCTATTTATGGGCCTACAGAAAGATATTAAGAATAAGTTGAGAAGTGTTGAGAAGAATGGGAAAAGATAAAGAGGTTTTAAATACAATTAAAGTCAGAAAATTGCAATATCTGGGACATGTCATGAGGAGCGAGCGTTATGACTTGTTGCAAATAATAATACAAGGAAGAATACAGGGTAGAGGGAGTCGCGGAAGCAGACGCATCTCCTGGTTATACAATTTGAGAGCTTGGTTTAACTGCACTTTTGCTGACCTCTTTAGAACAGCGGTATCGAAAGTGCAAATTGCCATGATGGTTGCCAACCTTCTTCGAGGAGATGGCACATGAAAAAGAAGAATATACACCCCCCTTTTATCTTTGAAACGTAACATCAGAATGTCTCCCTTTCTAATAAAACAAGATTGAAATGTCTTAAGTGGAAATTGAGTGAGCTCGTTTGGTACTCACCTGTTGACACGAATCGTACCACTAACATAAGTATTTCGTTGAAGAAGAAAATCCGCTGAGCGTAATGTACCAATTATTAAGGATAATTTCTCTTGCCTCATCCAATAATGCTTGAAACAAGTAAACGACACCCTTTTCTGACGTAGTTAGATGCTCTCTATTACAGATATGGTCTATTGTATAAATGTCCTTTCCAATATACAACGAAAAATTAAAAGTGTAGCCACGAAACTGGGGATCACTGGGACAGAGACAAAAAAGTTTCTAGTCAAAACGCGACCTTTTAGTAGTCGTCTCATTTTAGATGTGTCAAGTCTTGTCTTCGCCGTGTATGTCAATATAGATCTAATTGCTGCTTCATAGATTCTCGTTTTTGTGTCTTGTCTTAGGTGTTTGTTCTTCCAGATTGTGTCATTAAGAGATCCCGCAGATTTACTTGTGTTTAAGCTTTGTTGTCTTACTTCTTCAACATCTTCGTAACAAGTTATATCTATTCCCATGTATCTAAACCTTGCTTCCTGCTTTATTATTTTCCCATCAATTTGGATTTTACATCGTAGTGGGTATTTAGATGTTGTCATACATTTGGTTTTTCTGCTGGTATCATATTGTATTTCTTGACTGTTGTATTGAAGATGTGTGTTAATCTTTGGAGCTCGTCTTCTGTCTCGGCGATTAATGCGGTATCGCGTGTCGTCTGCATAACATAATATTTGGATCTCTTCGTTTCCCATTCTGTAACCATGACCTTTACATACTGCTTGTATTGTTTCGTCCATTATTATATTAAAGAGAAGTGGGCTTAACGAGTCACCCTGTCTGAACTCCGCTTTGTACTGGTATACACTGTGTTAGGTTTCCATTATTTGTCTTTGCCTGTATTCGATTATGTAAGTAGATGTTTTCTATAGTTTGTGTAATATCGATTGGTATATTTCTTTTATATGGTAGGTGTAAAAAGTCTTCGACTTGGATGCGATCGAACGCCTTTGTCAGTCTTCGACGTGGTCAATTTGTTTCAGATGTATCTTCTGTGCTAGCCTCATTTGGTACGTTTTTCTTGTAGAGTCGTTCCAGAGTGATTCTACATTAAATTTTCCCTCGGTGATTTCCTGTAGAAAATGTTTTAGTGTTATTTTCATTCCTATTTTTGCTAGTACTAGTTTGTGTTCACTCTGCGTCGGCTGAGTTTAAAATTTAGAATCTGCTTTGTGTGGATTTTTCTGTTAGTGACTATAAAATCAATCATATATGTGTGCCCCCTGAAGTTATCAAATGTATATTTATACTGGATCTTATGGTTGAAAAATGTATTATTGATTCTCAGTTCATTAAAAGCACAGATATTAGCCATGAGTTCTCCATTTGCATTGACATGGTTTTCATTTAATCTTTGTTTTGCTCCTGGAACTATTTCATTTCCGATTAAATCGTGCATTAAAGTCACCTATAAGAATTAATGGGTTCTTTATGAGGTATTTCATCCAGGATGGTTTGCAATTGTTCGTAGAATGCCTCTCGTACCTCCTTAGGTTTGCAGTCCTCGTGCCTGCTCGTGCTTGTTCTTCTTTCTTCACTCTACTGTCTGCTAAAAAATATTAGTTATAGTCTCTTTGAACTTTACCTTTCTTCTTGGTTTCTTAGATTGCACAAATTTCTATGTTTTTATTTATCAGTTATTTTATTATCTCTTGGTCTTTGTTCTTGAAAGATGTAATGTTTCATGTTGCTAATCTAATTATGGGCTTATTTTTTCTTCTCGTTTTCCTTTTCTTTGCGTGGTTTGTCATCTTAGGTTCCGTCTGGTTCCGAGGCTTTATATCAGTTTCTTGAGCCTTGTGTTCTTTTACAATGAGTAGGATGCTAACCTGGCCCATCAACACCTGTCTTTTATCCGGGCTTGGGATCGGCTGTGGGCATAAACGCGGCTTCTGAGCAACTCAATCCCCTAGTCCTCGCGCTCATAACCCCCAGGCAGAGTTTATATATTGTTTAAAAGTAAAAAATGACGTTTAGCCTTTTGCATTAACGAGTGTCATGGGAAAATCGTTAGTTCCCTGGTCTAAAATTTGTACGAATGGTAAAAGATATGTGCCCCGAACTAATGAATACTCCATGTGAGAGAAATTATAAATAAATAACACTCATTTTTATGAAAAATATAGTTCATACTGTTGACTAGTTTTAAAAAACTTTTGTTTTGAAAACACCCAAATTATGTATTATTTTTATATATAAATAATATATGTCTGTCCTAAGAATCTCTTAATACAACTGAGTTTTTATTTAAGAATTACAAATAATTTCATAGCAATTGTTATGCTCTTTTTCAAAAAAAAAATTAGTTATGGTCCCTTAAAAAAAATGAAAAATACGGGATGCTGCAAACACAGCAAACATTGCGAGTAATCAAGTTACATAAACAAGCTTGTGTAACTCAAAGATAATGATGAAACTTTAAATTATTGGTGTAGTAGCTACATATATTTAACAAAAATTCTACAAACGGGGTTTAGTGTTTATACAAACGT
Organism: Diabrotica undecimpunctata; assembly: GCF_040954645.1. NCBI lineage: Eukaryota > Metazoa > Arthropoda > Insecta > Coleoptera > Chrysomelidae > Diabrotica > Diabrotica undecimpunctata. The sequence goes on along the minus strand of NC_092807.1, from coordinate 35,914,817 downwards.
AGATTTCCATCCTCATATTCAGAGAGATATCAAAACTCCGACACATCCTCTGACTCAATTTTCCGCCATTGTAGCATCATCGCTTCTCCATCCGTTTATCGAATAGCCCACAGCCAATTCGGATTAATAATGCCATGCTGACGCCCCTAGCCATAGTAAGTAAACTTGTGCTTTTGATGGTTGTTCTTTCCAATTTCGATCGTCATCAGTTTATGTTGTTACAATTTAAACACAATGTTCAGTTTTAATTAAAATTTGTCTAAACGTCCACAAACGGTTTTAATAGTGACTGTGTTTGACCTTTTAGCTGCAGTCAATGCAATTGATTTACAAATATTAGAAAAAAAGTGTGTCCTGTTTGGTTTAGAAAGTATTTAACTTCGTTTTGAATTTAACTTTGAATAGGAACATGTTTTTCACTTTCTTCTTTATCATTAAATAAATTGAGGATCGTTTAGTACTACAGGATTAATACAAATGCCAAAAACCGTTCATCACGTTGACGAAATGGTCATTTTATTTTAATTACAAACTGGATTTAGAGCAGGGTATGGTAGTATTGATGTTTGGAAATAAACTTTATTGGAAAGTCTTTAGAATAATAACTTATTGGTAACGTTATTTTTATATTCTAAAAAGACCTTGATACAAATAAATAAAAAAACGGCTAACAGCTTTAACTAATTGTCTAGGCAACACCTAGACGGTCAAATACACTTCTCCAAGAAATTAACGCACCACTTTGAAATATTAAAATATTTTATTTAAATATTTTTATTATATTTTGCAAGCCCCTTGTATATGCTATTCGTACACTCTATATTTATTGACTGTGTTTTATCACTATAGTTTTTTTTGCAACAAAACAAAAAGAAGCAAAAAATGTACTAATTCTATAAATAATTCTATAATAATTTCCAAGTGTTTACGAATTTTATTCGGCTACTGTTTAATTGTTGATTATTGTTAATTGTGTTTGTTATGGAGCGTCAATCACGTAATTTAACCTGAGATGAATGTGCCCAAGCAGTGATACTGTCGGAAGAAGATTGGAGTTACCGAAGAATTGGTCGTCGGTTTAATGTGTCCCACACATCCGTCTCATGGGTGTTAGAAAGATTCCTCGAAACAGGGGATCATACTCGCAGACCAGGGCAATGACGAAACCGGGTAACTACCCCTATTCAAGATCGATTTTTAAGAATTTCTGCCCTTCGACAACGTTTTGTAACACATCGAAGTCTACAAATTCAGCTTCGAGACGTGCATGCTATACAAATTAGTACTGAAACTGTTCGCCAGCGACTTAGGGAATACAACTTAATACCTAGGATTGCCATCCGAGGTCCTCTATTAACTGCAGAGTATCGAAGGGGGAGACTACATTTTGCCAGAGAACACGTTAATTGGTTAGAGGCTGACTGGGAACGAGTGCTATTTACTGATGAATCCCGATTTTGTTTGTACAATAACGACAGACGTGTTTGTGTGTTGCGACGACCCAACGAACGATATGCTCAATGTAACTTCTCTCACACCACATTTTTTGGTGGAAGATCCGTTATGGTGTGGGGTGGTATTTCTTTGACCGCACGTACGGACCTAGTGGTCATACAAAATGGAACTGTTACAGCTGAAAGGTACATATTGGAGATCCTGGAGCAACATGTAGTACCATTCGCTCCTTATATCGGTGAAAATTTCTTACTAATGCAAGATAATGCCGGACCTCACGTTGCACAGATCGTCAGAAATTATCTAGAAGAGGTAGAAATTAACACTATGGAATGGCCAGCACATAGTCCGGATTTAAATCCGATTGAAAATCTCTGGGATATCCTTGGTAGGCGATTAAGAGTGACGCCGATCCAACCAAACAACTTACAGGAAGTGGGAGAGGGGCTGATCCAGATTTGGAGAGAACTAGACCAAAATAAAAGACGGTAATTAATTTTAAGTATGGGCCAACGATGTGAGGCTGTTATACGTAGTAGAGGTAGAAAAACTCGTTATTAAGACTTTTTTCATATTTTAGTTTACTTTTCCTATTACTTTTTTAGAATTTTTCGTTTTATTTTTTTTTTCTCCTGTACTTCAACATTTTCTGATGATTAGACAAATTGTTATAAATACTAATAAAATGTGGAATAAATCTGGTAAAGTTTTATTTTTTATTCTTTGCCTGTTTACAAATAAAATTGATTTATTGAAGTGGTGCGTTAATTTCTTGGAGAAGTGTATTTTTTAAAATATTTATTTATGGAAGTATACAAAATATTCTTATTATCTGATAACATTTTAAACGAATTTGCAACTTAATTTTTTTATTAATTAATGAGTGGCTCCCCTTTGTTTTTCTACAAATTCAGTTACTTTATGGGGCATTGATTGAATTAAGTAGTTGATATCATATTGGAGAATAGTCATCCAGATTCTTCTTATAGTATGTCACAGGTCTTCTTAGTTTGCTGAAAGACATTGCAATTGATTTAGGTTTGGACCTACCATGTCCCACACATGTTCGATGGGTGACAAAGCAGCTAATCTTGATGACCACTTCAAAGTCTTTATTCCAGATACTTGTATTAACTCCATGGTTTCATGGGCAATATGTAACCTTGCGTTATCCTGTTAAAAGATCGTATTTGGAATGGTTTGTACGTAGGGATGTAAAACATGTTGCAGTACTTTACCAATATATCATCAAGCTGTCAGAGTGCCGTTCATAAGAACCAGAGGTGATCTGCTAACCAAACATATAGCACCTCATACCATAATGTGTGCTTGTCTTTATGTATGACGTTCAACAACCAAGTCTATATTTCCTCTCTCACCTTGAAAAAGTCTTACCCTTATGCACCCATCAAAGCCATGTAAACAAAACCTAGATTTATTGTTGAAGTAGACACAATTCTAATGGCTACTCCGCTTTTTCCGAGCTCTGTACCATTTTAAGCGCCGAGCCCTAAAACGTTCTTCATTATAAGGACGATTAAAGCAATATGAGAGTAACTTTATTTTCATGGGATGTTCGGCCTCTACTTATAGGATAAACACTCAACATAATGGATATTCTGTCAAATTATTAAGTCCAAAATTTATTTTTAATGGTTTTCGTGTTAGAAGTTAACAATATTGTTTAATTGCGGTCGTGTTCTGGCTAACTTTTGCACTTTCTAGATAAAAATGGTTCTAAAACTGTGATCCATAAACGCATCGGTTTAAATTGCTTAAACCAATATTAATTTGATAGATTTATTCTACAATCAGATTTGATCAAATCCAGCGACAATGTGAAATAAGTCAATTCGTCCTGTAAGATAATAGTCCTTAAATACCCAGCGATTATCAAAACCGTTTTCCATGCAAATTCGTCGTGAAACTGTCCTTCATTTCCCTCAGTATCTTCATCAAAATATTCATAAGAGTAATGGAAATTCAAATATCAGACCCTAGTGGTCTCCTAATGAAGGTGTATATTCCTTACCGTGCCTTTGCCTGGTGACAAAATTAGACTTAAGCCCTTAGGCCCTGTAATAACACTGAAAAATTGGAATTTTTATTTTTGAATAAGAAGTAAATTAGAAATAGTCAGATAAGGAGTTGTGACTTTTAAAAAATGATACTTGCGTTGCAAAATATTTACGACGAAGTTATCATTACATTACCATTTTAGATCATTTTAAAAGTTGATAGCGAGATCGAGCGCTGAACGGGTGAAGGTCATTCGAGTTAGTGTGGGTCGTTATTATGGTCTAGAAGTGAACATTTACGTTGTAAGTTAAATAATTTTTGGATAGTTAAACACAAATCTGTACAAGTGTACTAAATTTGTAGAAGCGTATTGGAAACTACTAAACGCTTGTTTTTGCGAGTAGGTGTAAACATATTATTTAAAATCTGATTACTTACAGTCACTTAATTGAACTATATTATTTTGCTTTACTTGAAACTTTGCTCTACTTTTTTTTTAGCTCAGTAAAATATTAATATTTTAAATCACCTATGTTTGTGGCATTATAATGGTTGCTAAATACTTATAAATAACTACAATAATCATTGATACTCCTGAATCACTAGCAATAGTCTTGTAGGGGAAAGGATGAGGTAGCTGGTTCGATGATTTAAAAGTAAATATTTGAAAAATTATAGTCCCACCTTCCTACATTTGGTAGATAAAAAATAAATAAAACCTCGAAGTACCAGCGACCAATAGGTCGCAAAATTGCGGATTAATAATAATGTAGTGAGTAGTAAAATTAAAAGTAGAATAATTAAAATAAGAATTAAGGTGAAAATATTTTTATTACATTATTTACAGAAATAAATAGAACTAGCGGAATCGCCAACGGATATCCCTTATAATAATAAACCAAAAATGTTCAAATAAAATGCTCTTAAAACGCACAACTGTTTATATTAATTGTTCTTCAAGCTAAATATATGCGATTCATAGAACAAGAAAGTTTATTGTTTGTTGTATATCCGGCAACCCTGTAATTTGTTGAACCGGCATTTATGAAATGTTGGCACAAAACTGTAGATTCTCTTCTGTATAAAAGAATAATTTCAGGTACTTACATATTCGATGCACAGACACTGAATTTAATAAAGTTAATTAACTTTTTAATTTAATATAATAAGTTATTTGAAAACTGCTTCTATTTGAGAAGCGTGAGAACTATAACTTGCTTCTATGTATTTGAGAAGCTGAAAAATAAGTCTGTTGTGTATCCAGTTTTAAATACTTAAAGTCAATTCCTTATCTAAGGTTTCTAGTTTCTTATGTCTATACAAAAGTATAGACATAAGAAACTATAAACCTTAGATAAGATTACATTAGATAAGGAATTGACCATATTATTATGAAACAGGATATGGTATGGATTTTCTTCTATATATATATATATATATATATATATATATATATATATATATATATATATATATATATGTATGTATATATATATATAAATATATATATATATATATATATATATATATATATATATGCACCACTCGCCATTTTAAATAAAATTTTCTGACATATTTCGATTTGACTGTTGCGGTTATCCTTTGCCACTTCTACTTCGAACGGTGCGACAACATTATGAATTAGTAAAAACTACGCTAATATAAAATATATCCGAGCAAAAAATTACGTATGTCTTGTTTTAATCTGATTTTGTACCATTGGTTTATAAATTAATTTTAATTAACAATTTAAAAAATAAAAAAAAATCATCCTAAACCTTAACACAGAACTTTAATTAAAAATAAAAAAAAATAACAAAATTATAAGTAACAATAACAAATAAAATCAAAGTATCAAAGAAGATGCTGTATATGTCCACCACCAACATTTCTACATAACGTAACTCTTCTTCTCATTGAGTCTATAACATTGTTTAGGACCCACGGAGTATTATTTAGTTCTTCAACATAATTCTCTATTTTTTGTCTAAGATATTCCAAATTCTCTACATGAGTTTTAAAAATCAAATTTTTCAAATGTGGCCACAGAAAGAAATCACATTCAGTCAAATAACACGGTCGAGGGTTAAAATTATGACGTTATTGTCGAAAAAGTCCATAATAAAATTAAAATTTTGCAGCGTTGTATGTATTCGAGTCCCGTCTTGCTATTAATAATTCATCATCCATCAATTGATTTATAAATGGTGTTAACATTTCTTGACAATATCTTTCATCATTTAGAATCCCTTCAACAAATATGGATCCTACAATACGTCGTTTGCTTATAGCATCCCAAACAAGTTTCTGTTGATATAAACGCGTTCCAATAAAATATTGCGGGTTATCTGCAGTTCACATACTAATATTCTAAGAATCTGTGTACTCAGAAAGATGAAACCAACATTCCTTAGTAAAAACGATTTTGCATAATCTTCTTCTTTACGTGCCATCTCCGCTACAATCATCAAGGCTATTCTGATCTTAGATGCTGCCGCTCTGAATAATTCGATTGATGTGCATCCGTACCATTCCCACAAGTTACGCAGTCATGAAATTCTTCTCCTTCCTACACTTCTCTTGTCCTGGATTTTCACTCGTATAATTAATTGAATTATGCTGTATCTTTCATTATGCATAACATGCCCCAGGTATTACTGCGTTTGTATCTTGATGGTTTCCAATATTTCCATTGTTTTGTTGACTCTTTTCATGACTTTGTTGTTTGTTAAATGTTCGGTCCACGATATCTTCAGGATTCTTCTATAAACCCACAGTTCAAATGTTTCCCACTTTTTAGTAGTCGATGCGTTAGGTGTCCATGCTTCTATCCCGTAAAGCATCCTGAGTCGAGAAAATATAACACCTTGCCAGACTAACTCTCAAGTCTAATTTCAGTTCTCGTGCACAAAGTACCTTGCTCATTTTATTGAAGTGTTCGTGCTTTCTCTATTCGAACTTTGATTTCTTTGGAGTGATCGTTTGTGTGATTAATTATTGTGCCAAAATAATTGTAGTTTTCAACTTGTTTTAAAGTGTTATCGTTAATTGTCAGGCTTTCATCATTATTGTGGATTTTTGATATTCTCATAAATGTAGTTTTCTTGATGTTTATTGATAATTCATATTCTTCTCCATACTCAAGTATCTTGTTAATTAGCTTTTGGAGGTCTTGGAGGTTGTCTGCTATTATGATAGTATCGTCTGCATATCTAATGTTGTTAATTGGTGTTCCATTGACATTTATTCCTGCGGTTTCTCCCTCAAGAGCTTATTTCATAATTTCTTCAGAGTATGCATTGAATAGTACTGGTGACAACACACACCCCTGTCGCACTCCTCTTTTAATTTCGAACTCTTCTGATGTGTGTTCATTAATGCGTATGTGTGCTTACTGTTTATAATATAGATTTTTTATAATTCGAAAGTCATTGTATTGTAATTGTTTTGCTTTGAGGACGTCCATTAGCTCTTCTTGGCGAACTTTATCGAAAGCCTCGTTGTAATTTAATAAAAATAGACGTACATATCTTGGTTCACATCTAAGCATATCTGCATTGGTACGTTGAATGCAAAGAGAGCTTCATGGGTACCTACACCTCTACGGAATCCAAATTGGGTTTCTTCAATATCCATATCAATTATTTGGTAAATGCGTTTATGAATGATCTTTAAAAATATTTTAAGTGTTTGACAATTTAAAAGACAAATAAATGTTGAAGTCAACCATTAATTGGGTACGTTACCCGACTGATAAATTTTATTAAAGAGCTTTAAGAGGACATCCATGTCCTCATTTTTTATTATTTTAAGGATATTAATCGGCAGTTGATCTGGGCCCGGGCTTTTTCCTTTTCTGGTGTTCTTTAGTGCATACAATATTTCGTCCTTTGTAATTTCGATACTTGTTTCTCTGTCCTCGAAAGATATGTTTTGTAGGTTTCCTCTTTCGTCGTCAAAAAACTCTTTCAATATATTCTTTTCATCGTTTTAGCTTTTCGTCGGTCGTTATCATAGTATTTCCATTTTTATCTAAAAGAGTTGTGTTGAGGTTTTTTTTTTGCAGCCCTGCTATTTCTTTAACCTTTTTATATAGGTTGAATAGGTCGTATTTGTTCCGAGTATTTCGTCGGTCATCCAGTTGTCTCTCTTTCTTATCGGTTCTTTTAATATCTCTTTGCATGGAACGAGGAGGCAGTTTTTTAATGTTTTCCATTGTTGGTTTATTTTGCAGGTGTTAGTATCTAATTTATCAAAGTTTCCATATAGTTTCTGTTGAAGTTTGTTTTTTATATCAGCTTCTTTCAGTTTTCTAACATCTAATTTTGGAGTTCTTTAGGGTTTTCTAATACGTTTAAGCTTAAGTGTGACATTAGCGATTAGTGGGTTATGGTCTGAAGTGACATCTGCTCTTGATATGTTTTAAAGAATTTGATGGTATTACGATATCTTTATTTAATCAGTATATAATCGATTTGGTTTATTACCACTTTTTCTGGTTTATCTGCTGGTGAGCGTCATGTATATAACCGTTTCGTAGGTAATTTATAGAACGTCTTTGTGATTATTAGACTTAGTTCTTGGCAGAATTGTATTAGACGATCTTTAGAATATATCGTTACGTTCTCCTAGTCCTTGATCTCCCATTATTATTCTAGCTCTTCCCTTGTCGACTTTAGCACTGAAATTGTCCATAACTACCGTGATTTCTCTGTTCTTTGTCATTTTCAATGCATCTTCAATTTGTTGGTGAAATGTTTCTACTTAATCTTTTGTTGCATCCGACGTTGGCGCATATACTTGGATAATACATATCATAATACATCATCATTATTATCAAGATTGTCAGAAACTAATTACAGAAGGCTAGCCTTTGCGGGTAGTCGTTTAGGGTAATTTCATGGAAACTTGTAAACGCTGCGGATAAAAATGTAAATCTTGCTGAAGAATATGCTGGCAAGTTCCATATGAAATATTTACCTGTTAATGTAAATGCCTAATTAATGTATGTAGTTGATCTACAAATATTATTTTGACCGGTTTGATGTTTTCTTCGGTTTGCAGTTTAGGCCTGTCTGCCCCTAGCTTGTGAGTTACGTTTCCTGTTCCTCTATAAACATTCAACACGGATGGTAGTTCTACAAAAGACGTCATAATAAACTGCAACATTGGGAAATTCTTTAACAAAATCCTTCAAAGGCATCTCGGTTGGAGTAAACCTATTCTCCATTAATTCTTTTACAATTTCTAACATACATTTCGAGCATAGATCTCTGTTGTTCATCCGTAAAAATCATTTTTATTAATAATTTTGTTTACTAAATCTAGTTTTTGTTTACTAAAAGTTAAAGTTGACGTAAACTGACAAGTATATCTAAATTAATAATAGACATGCACTGTATAGCTCTCTCTATCCTTCCCAGCCCACTATGATGTCAATAATTGCGGATCAGTGGATATATATAATAGCATAACCTTGTGCAAGACTTTTATCATTTTAATAAGTAATGTTCAGTCAAGACAAAAACTTTTTGCAGAAAACTTACAGATTTATTAGAGACGATAGTCTCATTTTTCTTTAACTTATAGCCATAAATAAAACAATAAAACAAAAAATCAAAGTTGTTTCTATTCCATCATTTTTGCTGTTTCCATAACCCCAAATTACACGATATGCATTATATATACCGAAAGAAGAAAAATCCTTAGTCTCCCGATAGTTATATCAGACTTTAGTTCGTAGTAGGCTGTGAGGGTTTTCTCCAGAGGCGCTCGCTCCGTAATGTAAAATGACAGATCCCATTATTTACTGAAAAACAACACCGCCAAAGTAAGAAACCCTGTAAAAGGAGGAAAGAAAGTGCCGTTATCTGTTTCTAAAAATTCTGCCTGCCCTTATGATGCTATTTATTACCGAAACTTTTGTTGCTCGCCTCTAATCCAGGGCCGTGCTTTTTCTTTGGTAATTATTGCTACAATTCACTTTATTTTAGTTTTTATAAAAACAGCCCTGTCTTGATGTTTTGTCTATGCTTTAACCAGAAAATATTTGTCAAATTTGTAGTAAGTTGAAGAAAGTTTGTACAGAACTAGTCTATGTCCAAAATTGGCTGTTTGGTTAAAAAAGTTATTGCTACATGTGGGATAAGACAAAAGGACCGAGAGGAACCAATAAAGTAGCTTCCTGTGTTAAAAAATTTATAGAAGAAAAGGCTCTGAAAAGAAAACAAGAAATGTGTTTTTTTTTAATAATTATGGGGGACAAAATCTCAACAGAAATGCTGTCGTAATGTATAAAGATCTGGCTATTAAACATAAAATTAAAATTTCCCACTTTTTCTTGAAAAACGGATATACCCAAAACGAAGGTGATAGTAAACATAGTAATATTAAGAGGATTTTAAAAAATGTTGCTATATACATGCCAAATCAGTGGTACCTTATTGCATGAACAGTATGTTTAAAGATTCCACACAATGTTACTGAAATGGATAAATTTTACGATTTTGTTGAATTCAGAGAACATACTTGTAACAACATGTACAAAAATGAAAATGGAGAAAAGGTCAAGTGGCAGAAGGTACGTGTCATGATGGTTGAACCTGGTCACTCCAATGCTGTTTTTATAAAATACAATTATTGGTATAAGGTTAAATGCTCGAATAAATGAACTTTGACGAAATAAAAGGCAGATATCGAGCACAGTTTTATTAATTTAATCTTGCCCAAGTACTTTCGCTCCCTAGAGCATATTCAGGGACATTTCGTCAATTGCGGCCTATACAACAAGAATAAAATGTTATAAACATAAAATTAAACATCACACTACAATACACAAGGACAAACAGTTTAAAAAATTTTTAAAAATAGGCAAAGCTACATTATGTATGGACGCCGGAGACATAATTCTGTCAGTATTAGACATTGCTTCCTTAAACTCATTTTCCTTAATTTCACTTGACCACCCAAAATAGAAAATAAAAAAACCGTAATGAAAGGGTTCTTTTCCTTAGGAACTGGACATCGAGCTTATAAAGGCTCTTGTTTATTGAAGTGCTGCGAATCTGAATGCATCTTTGCATTCAGATTCGCAGCACTGGAATGCATCTTTAAATTGCAGTTGCAATAGAGGTTATCTTGGGCCAAAAACTAGAACCGTAAATAAAGGACTATGCTGCAGTTGAATGTAGAGAATCAGATGTTTCGTTAGTTTCGTAAGGTTTGTACATACGTGTATATTATTATTTCAGATAATGCTGTATTTACTAAGCATTTATTAAGATTCTTAAATTTAATCTGTTTCTATCTATCAATAAACATATAACAACTATCAATAAACATATTAGCAATTTTTAAGGTGGACATTTTTTAACCACCCTTGGACATACATGGAACCTACATATCGTTGGGCATCTAAAGATTACTACCATTTGAGTCCCACTCTGATCGTTTAAATGTGTACTCCATAATTGCTGCAAATAGTTTTGGCGGCAAGCATCTCCTTGTCGCACACCTCTACTAATTTGTATCTTTTCGGTCACTCAATAAAAGTTTAAAATTGATTTTGTATATATATATATATATATATATATATATATATATATATATTTCGAATGATATTCGTATACCTAAAGGCTACTGTACATTCTGATAGTATTTTTAAGCTAGCGACTGTAGATCTAATAAAAATAAACTATGGGCTGGATGAATTAATGCAGAGCGCAGATATCGTTAGATTTGTAAAGTCACAAAGGCTAAACTGGCTTAGCCACTTAGAAAGAATGCCAGATAATCGTAAAACTGTAAAAGTAATCCAAAGATGGAAACCACAATGAAATAGAACAAGAGGAAGGTCCCGTAAACGGTGGATAGACGATGTAAATAATCTTAAAATCAGGAACATCAGGCAGTGGCGAAGAAAAGTATCCGACAGGGCAACGTTGTTAGAGGCCAAGACCCACACGGAGTTGTAGCGCTATAAGAAGAAAAAAAAAACCTCTACAATACTACAACCTCTGTATATATTGGTTATCTCCTTGTTTGACCTTTTCAACCAGAATTCATTCAAAAATAAAGTGTCTCTGATATAATTGATTATTCAATTTTCCCATAAAAATATAAAACTGAAATGTCCCGTCTGCAAGTGAATTTTATTGATTTTATGGTATATGTATAAATATATATAGTATATATTTCATTATTAATATAATTTTTCTATTTTTTGTAGGTAAGTCGCTACAAATTATTACATCTAACAATTGTTGGTAAGTACGAGCCAATACAGTTTTAATTAATTCCAAAATAAAAATATCACATATATATATATATATATATATATATATATATATATATATATATATATATATATAAACTAAGGTACACTCGAAGAGTGGTGGGTTTTTCGGTCAAAGTGGAGAAATAAAAGACAAAGACGATGGCTACTTCATCTATTTATTGAAGACGTTTCGCTTTCTGCTCAGAAAGCATCATCAGTTCATCTAAAAAGAACAATATGAAACCAAACATCCATAGAGAAGTTATAACCAAAGTGTGTTACCTTACAAAGACATGTAGCAGTCAGTGATGTTAAAAATATGAAAAAGCTTACAAAGCTGGACATTCAGAGTTAAAGTTGTATATAACAATTAATTGAATTGTTATATACAACTTTAACTCTGAATGTCCAGCTTTGTAAGCTTTTTCATATTTTTAACATCACTGACTGCTACATGTCTTTGTAAGGTAACACACTTTGGTTATAACTTCTCTATGGATGTTTGGTTTCATATTGTTCTTTTTAGATGAACTGATGATGCTTTCTGAGCAGAAAGCGAAACGTCTTCAATAAATAGATGAAGTAGCCATCGTCTTTGTCTTTTATTTCTCCACTTTGACCGAAAAACCCACCACTCTTCGAGTGTACCTTAGTTTATATTGGATTGACGGTCGTACTCCTTTTCTCGATATATATATATATATATATATATATATATATATATATATATATATATATATATATATATATATATATATATATTATATATGTTCCGAAAGATGTTCGCGGTTAGAACAATTAGACGACCTAGAGCTAAGATTAAGACTATTACAAGAATTAATATTAAACTCAACATTCTTCAGCATTGAACCCCGTTGATCATTGTGCCGAGCTTTCGACATCCTCTTTCATATCTTCTTAAGGGCTTCCGAGGTCTCAGTCTTCCGAGTCACCAGACGATACTACACTGATCATTAATCTCTGCATTACTGCTACTGGGAACACGGGACGGTTCACTTATACCGTCAATGATGACGTGGTTTGGGTGGAGGTTGGCATGGAGGTTAGCGTGGGGAATGGTGTACGGATTGACGCGGGTGTTGGTGCGAACATTTCTGATAGTTTTACCCAAATCATGTCGCCATCAACGGTGTAAATCCTTTCACTTTCCTTACTTACTTTCCTCTGTGGAAAGTAGTCCACTTTTCAGCAAAGATCCACTTGTCCGCTGGATCAAATAGTCTGCAAAATAATTATTCTTTCTAAAGTTCCACTGGATGTAGATCAAATAGAACCTGCTCACACTAGGTATTAGGTCTTATTATACACATAAAGGGTAGTTTGCAAAAACAATAAAAAGTTGTCTTTGTATACTTCCCCTTTGTAAAGGGGAGTAGAGGTACCTCCTACTCCCCTTTTCTGGCTTCCAAGACCCATCCATATAGCTTTACCATCTCTACGTATACAGGAAGCATTCGCAACGTAATACAGTAAAATCATTAACGTGACTGGTGTCTTGCTAGACAGCTCTCTGACGATGACTTTATTATCCGTGCCAAATGGTTGGACTTGTAGAATTATATTGCTCAATGATACCTACGGGGTTCAATAGATCAATCAAAAATGTCCAACGGTTTTGGCCATTCGCATGGGACAAGGTATGTGTACAGAAAATGTATATAAGTGGGGCAAGACTCGCGACACCAAACTGCGACCGAGAACCTGCATTCCGATTAATTCGTCATCTGTACGAAGAATGTGAGTAAAAGCATACCCTAGTGACCCAATGGACTTCCTCGCTCAAACGCCTATACGCCTTGACTGAAAAGCTGCAATAATTTTTTTACTTAGTTTGCAAAATTACAATCTGCTATTGAAATCTATTAGTAAACGTGACTATTGTTGATACATTAGAGGAGAAATTATCTACTGTTAACACTCCTATTTCTATCACTAACAAATTAAATTAATGTTGGATTAAATTTGAAAGTAACATGGAAATTAAAATTAAAATTAAAGCTGAAATTAAAGAATGAAGTTTGATGGCCACTGTCTCTTAAATCTTCGTGTGACTTCTAGTTGGAGGTGTAGGTCCCTTGCTTTCTCGTTGGGAAGGGCTCGCAGATGTTCTAGATAGTTTCTTGTTGGTCTGCTGATTTCTTCTGCAACGAACGAATGGTGTATCAAAGTCGTCATGCACTGTTTTGTTACTTACTTACCACGGTATATTCAAAATCATTCTAAGTATGATGGATCAGATTCTCTAAATGATTTTGGTATTAGAAGGCTTGGCACAGCCCCATAGTTGCACTCTATATGTTCATATGAGCTTTATTATGCACTTATATACAAGAGGTTTATTATCTGTAGATAGCTGCGATTTTCGGCCTATAAGCATATTCATTTGACGTATTTTCATGTTTTTATGGGTTTTGCCTAAGGTGTGTGCTTTCCAAGTGAGCTTGAGGTCAAGTGTCATTCTCAGCTATTTAACTTTTGTTTTTACTACTAGTAGTAATTTATCGTTCAGTGTAATTATCAGGTATATGGCCATCTATACAAATATGAATAAGAACTAATTATATAATATACTGGCAATTCTTTGTTTTCAGTTTTGTTATGAATACAGGTTTGTAGTTTGTTATTATGAATCATTCCCATCAAATAATATCTTTTAATATAGTTTGACTATGTTTCCAAGTTTTGTTTGGTTTCAAAATCGAAGAAATTGTTATTTATTAAAATAGGTTGGCTAAGGCAGTGGTATTTGCTCTACTGTTTTTATATTGTTTTTATGTTCAATAATGGTATATAATACGTATGTCCAATATAGTTGAATTGCAATACTTTGACGTTAAATTGAGGTTAAAGACCACAGTGAATATTTAGGAATAAAATCACGGATAAAGTATTACAATTTTTCGCAATATTGTTTGTTTTTCTATAGTACCCCACTGCCTACTCTGACAGAAACCAGTTTTGAGAGACCCCTACCTTGTTCTTTAATTTAAATATATTTGTTTTTGGGTAAAGGTAAATGGGATGTGACGGGACGCAAATTTAATTTAAGAAATATAGTGAGTGGAAAACATGTTTTAAGAAAATATACAGATGACATCTACCGGTATAACTTACAAGTTTTAATTTTGGGACAATGAATATATATCTTATAAACATTTGCTAGTTTTTAAAGTGTTGATGACTATAAATAGATAGAGGTTTTATGGTACAATTTTGGAAATAAAATACAAAATTCGAACTAGCGCTTTCTAAATTTTATATTACGATATTATTTTACAAAATTTATTTCATTTTTACGAAAATTTTATAATGTTAAATATTTTAACCTATGCAGAGTTAGTTTTATTAATGTGCTTAAGGGTTTTGTGATGCAGCCGATATTATGGTGGTATTTACATTGTTGTCAGCTCTTTCATTTTTCTGGAAATCTAATAAACTTTCTTATTTCAAATAGAATAACCTGTATATATTTTGTTGGACTTCTCAAGAAATAATGACTATTTTTTATGTAAGGTTCACTATATCTATATGCCATAATTTTAAAGATATTGCTGCATTTATATTATCTTTCCCTACGTTAAAGTAATACGTTTAGATGAACAAACTCGTTTAGTTTGAGTAATGTTTAATTAGTAAAAATTTTAACGAAAATGGTGAAGTACAAGATTTATTTAAATCATAGCGAAAAAATCCTACACAGAAGCTGAAAATAAATTCATGTTAGAGGTATGTCAATAAGAAAAAAAATTAAAATTTTTAGAAAACCAGAAATTGCGATGACAGCAAAATGTTTTTACTTCAATACAACAAGCCATGCGATTTTAAAAACTTAGCAATTATGCAACATCCATGACTGCTTATTTTTCGTATCTCTATGCTAATCCTTTTTTTTTGTTCCTTAATATTGGCAGGTTTTTTTTTATAATGTTTTTTAAGTGACCCTATACTAAATAGTGTAAAGGATTTATGTCGGGAGATCGCAGGGGCCATTCGATAAAACCGCTCCTTCCAATCTATCTTCTGAGAAACACATTATTTAGATATTGCCTAAAATCTTGTTGCAAATATTGTCGTTTGTGATATTTTTACTTTACAGTATATTTGAACATACATACTTGGATTTGGAAATAACCACTCCAACTCATGTATAATACTATTTTCCAATAAATGTAAATACGCTGGACCATTTAAGTCCCCCTTAATGGGAAAAACATTAATTATTTAGTCGCCCAGTATTCCAGAACATACATTAATTTTTTTGTGGATACTGTGTGTGGTATTCACGCATCAAACGAGGTGATTTTTACGTGACCAGTATCTAAAATTATGCCAATTTTTATTTTCGTTAATTAAAAAAGTGTCATTATTGCCAACATAACATTCGAGAACCGCTTTCTTCCTTTAGGTAAAAGAATATGCATATATAATTACCTGCGAATTCCATCAGCTTCAACTGCTTATTTAGCTTACAGGACAATTTTTACAGACCTACTCTGGCTTTAACTGTTTTCCTGTCTTTGCTTATTAGGTCTGCTGTACATTTTGACTAATGTTCTATAATAAACTGTTTTGCCTGTCTTTGTTCTGGTGAATTCCTCCACAATTCCAGAGATTTATATGCTAGCTACTTTCTTGTAGCCATTCTGGTTACTGCCTTTTTCGTTGCCCGTATGACTCTTGTGCTCTGATATCCAGGTTATCGTAACCTAGTTAGGGTCTTCTCTGCCTGGCTATCTGTATGTAGATGACAGTTGAACAGTTCGTTCTTTCCTGTCTTTCTGGTTCTTCCAGAAACAGACTCAATAGACGTACCGGAAAATGTATCCCTTGCTTTATTCCGACTATACCGGCTCCTATCCCCTTAGAGGTTTTTGAGTCATCTGGAAGCTTCTGCTTGTATGTGTACAACTTTCTTTAAGTCTTCCCTACCTTGTATATTAATTTTGAATTTAATGTTAAAGCTATATCTCGTAATTGTTACATCGATTGGTTTCTCCATTACGATATCTTCTTTTAGCTTATCGATTAGCTGTCTATTGTCAGCACTATGGGTCTGGGTTATGTGTTGCTGATTTTGTATTCATTTGTGCATTACAGATCTGGTTTCGCTCTGTATAAAGATGATGTAATGAACTAGTAAAAGATTTAGCAGGAATTCCAACGCCGCTTCAGGAGTTGTTTTTATGGCCCCTGTAATATAGAGGCAAGTTAGTTTTTATGTACTACTTAGGAGCCTTATTGCTTCTATATTTGTCTTTGTCCAACAAGTCACATACCCATAGGTTATCATTGGTCTAATATCCCTTGTGTATAACCAAAGGGTTATTTTGTTGTTGAGCCTCCAATTTTTACCACATATCCTACATTTATCCAAGGACATAGTAGCTTTCTGTGTGGTTTAATGTAAGACTATTATCAAAATATACCACTTTGTTTCTTTAGTTGTATGTTTCTTTGGTGAATGAAATCTCTGTTCCTTCCAGCACAGGTAGTTTTATGGTTTGTGTTTTTTGAGAATTGACTGCCAGTCTCTCTTATTTACACAAGTTATTAACTACATTTAGGGCTACTTGCATTCTCTTAGATACATCCTGGACGAATTTGTCTCTGACATCTCCTAGACATCAAAAGTCTTTTGTGGACAGATTTTTGAGATCATCTATCGAGCTTGCCCAAAGTAAAGGTGACAAACCTCGTCCTTGTGGTTAGCCTCCATCTGGTCTTGCTTTGATGGTTGCTTAACCCAGAGTGGACATTACTATCTTATTCTCCAGGGATGCCCTTTTCAATTTGCATATTACCGCAGGTGATCCTGCGGTAATAAGCTTTCCTCATAGCTTTAACCAAAGAGTTGTTGGTAACATAAATAAATCCTCCTTTCAATATTTTAAAAAGCTGCCATTGGTGTCTCTTTATCCTCTATTGACTTTCAGATAAGCCTATTTAGATCATCCAACGCTGAGTCCATACATTTACCAGGTTGGTATGCACAGTGACGGTTGCTTATATAATTACCTTTCAGCACTTCGTCTCTTATGTACTTATCCAAAAGTTTTTCTAGAACTAGACTAGTTTTTCTAGAACAAAAAGCTGTCTAAGACTATCTTGGTCTCCGTAAATTTGCCATTATCTTCATTAAGAAAACCTTCGTCTTAAATGGTAAAACCAGCCTTTGTTAGAATTTTATGGATTCCTTGTTTTTTTGGGCACTTTTTTATGTTAAGCCGCCATAATAGCTTCTCACTCCGTTTCTGCTGGCAAATTTATAGCATTCACGCCTTTAAACAATTTTCTACTTTTCCTGAGATTTCTACTCTTTATTTTAGGTGAAATCGTATATTATGTCTGTGATACAACATAAGGGTTTATCTGATAATTACCAATTCATTATTATATCACTTATTTTGCTTGTGCAAAGTTTTAAATCTAACACTGCTTTTTGTGCCTTAGTGACAAAAGTTGGTTTGTTTCCTATATTTAATGTAATTAAAACATCATATAGGTTAAAATTTAAAGTAAACTTACTCCTTGCATTATTGTTTTTGCTGCCCCATATGGTGTGGTGTGCGTTAGCATCAGCAAATTTGGAGTAGCTCGCCATACAAGGTTAGCCGTTTTTTAGTTTATGCCTACTGGACTATTATAAAAAACCGTATTAGGCGCCAAATACTTTTAATAGATTAATTTATAACCAAGATAGCATAAGGCCTAACATCAGGTTTAACATGAGAAGAAAATAACACTTGTGGCATCGACATGTAAAAAACGTAAAGGGAGGAAAATAGAGACTATATTCAACCAAATTAAAAAATGGCTCACTCCCCTAACCAACACAAATGGCAGGTTAACGTTTATATTTTTCAAGCGTTAAACACCAGACGATTTAAATGATAGAAGACCGGTTTGAACTTCAGACTTAAAATCCAATTCTGAAAAAAATTGTTCGGACTCATGCATTTATTTTCGTGCCATAATTGAAGTATTTTCTATAATTTTGTATCGATAATATTAGTCCTAAACTGTGTTTTATTTTGTACAGCTTTTATTTTTTTACTTTTCGGTTCACGATTCGATTTTTGCGTTTACATTATTTGTTACACTTTTTAAACTTGATTCTGTATAATTTCTTATAAATTCAGCTGTATGTAATGCAGCCCCCCTTCTCCCCTTTAACAACTTATTAATGAGTCGAAAAGGTAAATCTATAAATTTATTTTAATTGGCCATATGGCTATTAACTGGGATTACTTTTAAGTATGGATGGTCAATCGCCAGTACAATTGCTTTGTTTAATAATATTCACAGGATTATATATTGTTGATTTTAATAGCATAGCAATAACACAGTTCTTGTACATAAATTAACGAATGTATAGAGAATATCGGATTATATCCAGTTCTACGTACGTGTATGGGAAGAGAAATGACTTACGCAAATGATTATTATGAGAAATTACGAATATAAGTTCTTAATATATATATTATATTTGTAAGATTCAAATATTTGAATGAGTAATGGTTTTTATAATTTAGTAGAAAGTAGGCAGGTAGGAAAATAGATATTTGTACGTTAATATATGATAACAATAGAGGACAATGTTAATTTCCCAAAGATAGCAATTTAAGAACATAAGGTTTAAGTGTTTTGTTTACAAATAAGTTGGACAAAGAATTAGAAAGTTTTGTGGTCTCGTTTATCCTTCTTTTATTTTTCGATTCTTTTTTAATACATTATTTAATAGTTTAGTATTACAAAATATTTGGTTTAATTTGTTTTCCTATTGTACATCCTGTCCTCAAAGTTACCTGCTTAAATAATACTTTGACGCTACTTATTATAATTAAATATAAAAAGACACCTGAGATCAAATTTTAATTAAACTAAATTTATTTGTTCTTACAAAATTAATCTTAAGGCATATTAAATCAATTAAACATATAAAAGGTCCAAATTTGCAAATCATAATATATATATATATGTATATATATATATATATATATATATATATATATATATATATATATGTAAATATAAATACAGGGTGTTTCAAAAAGGTAAGTCATGTCAAATTAAATCACGCATTTCGGGGACAAAAATAAATTGACTGAATCCAACTTACCTTAGTACAAAAATGTACACAAAAAAGTTATAGCCCTTTGAAGTTACAAAATAAAAATTGTTTTTTTGTATTATCTCCCAAACTACTTGACATTTTGTAGTAAAAATGGACACGTTACTTTCTTGTTCTGAAAGCATTTTTCATAAAAAAGAAACAACAAAATCTAAGCGCACAGAAAAATTTTTAGTGGTGTGTGCAGCACTAAATCCCCCCAAACTTTTGAGTATGTATAAATCAAATAAATTTTGTGGTATCATTAGTTTAACTCATTATTTTTAAAACTTTTTTGCCTCTTATCACTTTTACGAAAAACTAGTTTTTTCCTAGTTGGCCATAAGAATTAGTTTCTACGGATACAATAATTACAAACAGTTCCATCAATAATAGTCAATAATTTGAAGCTATCATTTATTATGTGAATAAGATTAATATTAACAGTTTTGATATTACAATCGCCTACACATTTCGGGAAATGGCAGATATGCATTTAACTTTGGGTAAGTTGGATCAGATTAAATCATGATTTCAATAAACTATCGATACTATGCAGACTATGCAGACGATGCAATCCTACTCTCTTAAAGTGAAGATGACTTACAACGTATGCTGCACCAATTTAATATAATCGCCAGAAAATTTAACATGTTGATTTCCCCAACAAAGACAAAATACATGGTTATAACAGCAAATTTACTAAGATGTAAATTGGAGCTGGAAGGTCAGATAATAGAACAAGTGATGCAGTTTAAATATCTAGGCATCACATTATCTAGCTACGGAAAGCTCGAAACCGAAGTTGAAGATTAAGTGAATAGAGCAAACAGTGCCGCAGGCTGCCTAAACGAAACAATATGGAGAAATAAAAATATCGGGAAAGAAACGAAAGGCAGAATTTACAAAACAGTCATCAGACCAATAATGACATACGCGGCAGAAACAAGACCTGGCACAGAGAGAACAAAAAGGACGTTAAAAACAGCAGAGATGAAAACACTTAGAAAAATTGATGGTAAGACACTATGGGACAGAGCTAGAAGTACGGATATACGACATAGATGCAAGGTGGAGAACATCAAAAACTGGGTAAGAAATAGAAGAGTAGAATGGAACGATCATATAAGCCGAATGGCAACAAATAGAGTAGTAAAGACGGCAAGAGACGGTTCGACGAATGACAACTTACTGGAGGCACATTGAAAAACAGACAGAGTCATGTCTTTATAAAAAGAAGAAGAAGAAGAATAAACTATCGGAAATATTGTAGATGAATATCAAGGAAATAGTGCAGTAGCCGCAAGGTGTTATGCAGTAAAATACCCCAATCGAAATACACCCGATAGACGATTATTTCTGACCATTGATCTTCGTTCACGAGAAACGTGTACATTCCAACCGCCAGTTTCTGGAAATACTGATCGTCCAATAATGGATGCGACTGATGAAGACATTTTAGAAATCATTTAAGAAGTCCATGAAACAAGTACAATGGTAATAGCTGCACAACTAAATGTTCCTCACGAAAGGGCTTGGAGGCGTTTGAAGGATCAGCTGTTAAAACCCTATCAGTTAACAACGGTTCAAGAGATATTAGTTGAAGATTATCCTAAAAGGATTGGATTTTGCGATTGGTTGTTAATGGAAAACCCTCGAAATGTTAATTTTATTAGAAATATTTTGTTTATCTACGAGGCTACCTTTAGTTGAAATGAAATAAAAAACGATCATAACGAGCACATTTGGGCCGACGAAAATCTTTACGCCAAAAACACGGCTCATCACCAAAGGACTTTCAAAGTTAATGTTTGGGCAGGAATTGTGGAAAACAATCTAATAGGCCCAGTATTTCTTCTCAACAATTTAAATAGTGATAATTATTTGCCGAATTACAGTAATGAAATCCGGGAGTACCTTTGCAGGCAGTATCCTGGTTGGTGGATTCTAAGGGGTTGTGATGCACCTATTTCTTGGCCACCCAGAAGTCCAGATCTTAACCACGTGGACTTTTGCTTTTGGGGGTTATGAAAGTGAAAGTGTGTTCTGTAACAATAGAGGACGAACAACAATTGAGTGTTAGAATAATTGAAGTTGCAAATCAATTTTGTCAGAAAAGTATGATTTTTCAGCGCATTCGGTTTTCTTTATTAAAACGATACCGAATGTGCATTGAAGAAAATGGGGATCATTTTGAACATTTATTGTAATATCATATTTATAGAGGTTATAGACATTTTTTGTACTTGTTAATTCATTTAAGCCATTTATTTAGTTGTACGTAATTTTTTAAAGATTAATGAAAAGGGCCGTAACTCCATTAAAACTGTTTTTTGAAAAAAGTGATAAGAGGCAAAAAAGTTTTAAAGATAATGTGAAACTAATGATACCACAAAATTCATTTGATTTATTTGTACTCAAAAGTTTGGGGGGATTTAGGGCTGCACACCCCCCTGACAATTTTTCTGTGCGCTTAGATTTTGTTGTTTCTTTTTTATGAAAAATGCTTTCAAGCATTTCAAGCAAAATTTCAAGTAGTTTAGGAGATAATGCAAAAAAAAAATTATTTTGTAACTTTAAGGTGCTGTAACTTTTTTTGTGTACACTTTTGTACTAAGGTTAGTTGGATTCAATTAATTTATTTTTGTCCCCGGAATGCGTGATTTAATTTATGACATAACTTTTTGAAACACCCTGTATAAAGTAACAAAGTATTAATAACACTGCTAATGCAGTATTTTGTCACACGGTGCGTCTCCCCTTCGAAAATAATACTCTTTCTATGCAGTGTTGGAAATAATAGGTTTATCTAAAACCTATTTACAAAATTAATTTTCAACAAATTTGGTAATCCCTCTAAATTAATTAACTATTTCTGTTTAAATTTATTCTTTTACTTTATTAATAAAATTCGCTTGAAGTTTTTGGTATATTTTGGCATTATTTAAAGCCAGAATGACCCAAAATTAGAACTGCCACCTCATCTATTTGATTTGGGTGAAAACGGTGAGAATAAAACTGAATTTCATTAAACTTTCCTTGATAAACATTTCAGAATTGAAATTGAAGTGGATAGAAGAAAGTGATCACTGGGTTTTGAATTTCAAATAAATAGGGAGAGGTAGACTTAGAAAAGGATGGTGAGGTCGACATAGGCGGGGACGAACGTTTGTGATACAGTATTTTTTTTTATTACTAGAACTGGCTGCGCCCAATGGGTGATTGGTATTAGTTTTGAATTTTTTCGATTATTGCATAGAGTTGCATTTTTCTGGCTATTTGCCAAAACTTGATATGTCAAATAGAACAAGTTTTCAGTAGAGCGAAATTATAACTTCATAACATTTTTTATTCGCTCAAATTTTCTTAGATGATTATGAAAATTCGTATATAAATAAACAAAATGTTGCCTAAATAGTGTGATAGTGTATGTTAATTTTGGAAATTCTATTGTGAAAAGAGACTTTACTAACATATCATGTTTTGGCAAATATCTTAGATGTCATATTATATAGACATATCTTGTCAAAGTGAAGTACACGTGAAGTGAATTCACCAATGTATGGAATATCTTAATATAAACTAGTATAAATATCTTTGAAATATGTAATAACAATTAGCAAAATTATTTTTATTGACTGTTATCAATCCATATAAAAAACAGTGTTTATCATTTAAAAACGAAACATTAAATTCCATCATTTACATTCTCACTAGTCTTGAGTTCGTGGTTAAATGAATGGTACACTGGATCAAGGAATTGCATCAGGAAAAGCAAGTCTTCCTTTTTTTGATGTTTTATGGGATTAGTTCCACTGTAAACAGATTCTACTGTAGAATCCATCTGCTGTCCTCTACGTTTAATATTAAGCTTAGAAACGTCAAGACCTTTATGTGAATATTTAATGTATATAACACCCAACTCTTTACCAAAACGTAGAACTTCTATATCATGCCTTATGATATAATATATGTTCTTCTCTTAACATCGTAATTTCCTTTATTTCTACTCTGTTATATTTTGGACTTTTTAAGTTGAATATTAGAGTTATTTATTTGATCTTCAACAAATTGAAATCTTTAAACATCACTGTTACTTGTAAAATTATCATTACTTACTTTGTCACCCATATTATTTATGGTTGTAGTTTTTATTTTGCACTTTTTAGATTGAATTACACTTGTGTCAAATGAACTGTCCAAAGAAATATAATTTTCATCTACATCTAAATTATCACTACCCAAATATGACAATAATTCTTCAGAATCAAAAGTTTCTCCAGAAATTGAAATTACTTTTTTAATTGCGGTATCAACTAAACAACTTTTCAATCCTTCTATATCACTTCCCACTGATTTTTTAAAATCCTCACTTTCAGTGTGTATTACTGTTTCTTTGATATTCACTAAAACCGCCGAATTTTCATGTTGCCTAATAACCATATCAACTAACAGCTTTCCACGCGACCTACTTTTTACTATGTAATAGTTTTCTTAAAAGAGACAAAGAATCCCCTTATTTTAGTAAAATGCACAATATTAAAATAAGCTTGTTATAATGTTATCTGTTAGCTGGTTACCAAAACTTGATATGTCTATAAACGCCGTCTACATTCGCGATCGAGCTATTTCGGACGAAGTATCGAAGTGAAGTTAATCGAGGCGAGGTGACTCTCTATATACTCGTGAAGTCAAGTAATATAGTGTGCCATTTCGTATTGAACTGGGACATGAACAAAGACATTAGAATACGGATAGAGAAGGCCAGAGCTGTATTCTTATAATAGTCTCCCGTTTTATACCGCTTCGCGGCTTTGGGAGTATAGCAGGGTAGTCTGCTATATCTAGGGCCTACGGTATACAAGGAAGGTAACATGGCCAGTGCTACGCTTCAACCGCCTATTATTACCCCTGGTTTTACCCAAGGTACTTATTTTATTCAGGCTGAGTCGACCTGGGGCCTATAGTTGAGTACAAGAATGATGGTAATTGATATGGGTAAATTGTTGATGCATAGTGGAATATAAATATTCCCAGCATCGCTCTGAATGGCTTGATTAAGCTTGGGTATACAGTTTACTTTTATTGCTATCGACACATTTATCTTCATCTTTCCTCACTAGAGGTCTCTAGTAGCATACTCTGGTAATTATTTTTCCTATAATTACCATAGTAGTCGGTGCGTTTTGATTTGGTTTGAGTCTTCTTACAAACTCTCTCTGACGACGGGTAGACCCAGAAACACGTGTCAGGGAGTGGTAAGAGACTCGAATTAAATCGAAACGCAACCGTCTTCGTATATTTATCGTCCTTACTCGACGCAATGAGTACAAGAATGATGGTAATTTATATGGGTAAGTTGTTGATGCATAGTGGAATATAAATATTCTCAGCATCGCTCTAAATGGCTTGATTAAGCTTGGGTATACAGTTTACTTTAATTGCTATCGACACATTTAACTTCATATATATATATATATATATATATATATATATATATATATATATATATATATATGTATATATATATATAGAAAAGGTTAATGCGAGTGAATAATAAAAGTAAAACGCCATGCCATGTCTCGCAAAACAGGAAAACAAAAAAAAAATATGTGTATCAATGGAAGGTAACCATATATACGTATTTCTGACTATCGGTCGTCTTCAGTACAGTGCAGTTAACTTCGACAAGGAGCATGTTCACTTGGGAAAGGATTTTTTCATTTTCCATTAGTGTTCTTATTATTTGTATATAATCTGTGAGTAGCAAGTAAGTGAGGAATTTTTAAAATGTGAACTATTTGTCAAACTATTATATTAACAGTAAATACACTTAGTTTTAAGATTACTGCAACACACTAAAATACGTAAGATAACATTTTAATACAAAATTATATATTCTAAATTTTAAACTTACCACTTTTAGAGCATTAATAGTAAACACGTTCCGCCATTATTTCTTGTTCAAATAATATATCGTATATGAAAGCTTATGAGCTTTCTACAGAGATTTGTCTATCTTTGTCTAACCGATTGTTGCATACCGGAAACATGAAACAATGCAGTAACAATTTTTCTATACAAAAAAGGAGACAAGGCGCACCTAGAAAACTCTAAAACAATCCGCGTATTGAACCGCATCTATAAAATGTTTACCCGAATAATTACGACAAGACTAGAAAAAAAGAAGTTGGATTTTTACCAGCCCCGAGAACAAGCTGGCTTCTGCTCAAAATTCGAAACAAACGATTACCTACAAACAGTAAAAACCTTAATATAAAAATCGACACATTGCGTGCAAAACTACATGATACCACCAGAAAAATTTATATAAAGCGAAGAGTGAGACAGGGCGACACTCTCTCACCTAAATTAGTTATAACGGTTCTCGAATACGCCTTTAAAATGATAAATTGGGAAAATAGAAAAATAAAAATGACGGAGAAATGCTCAATCATCTGCTCAATCATATAGTACTTATTACCGAAGATCTGCGTGAAGCACAACAAATGCTACAAGAATTAGAAAACGTATCTTTAACAATGGGTCTAAAAATTAACATTAGTAAGACCAAATTTATAACAAATTTGGTTCCCAGCGAACACCTAACCATCCAAAATCAAGTGGTAGAATTAACAGAAAAGTACATATATCTTGGTCATGAAAACAGAATAAGCAAGGATAATCAGACCTGTGAATTTCAACGACGAATAAATC
This sequence comes from Diabrotica undecimpunctata, assembly GCF_040954645.1. Taxonomy (NCBI): domain Eukaryota; kingdom Metazoa; phylum Arthropoda; class Insecta; order Coleoptera; family Chrysomelidae; genus Diabrotica; species Diabrotica undecimpunctata. The sequence continues at coordinate 35,888,220 of NC_092807.1, read as the reverse complement.
TTGCTTGGTCGATGTACGGTTCACTAAGAGATATCTTTAAGAGCAACATCCCGATAGCTATGAAACGGAAGACATTTGACCAATGCGTTCTTCCTATTATGACATACGGAGCAGAAACTCTCACTCTCATAAAAACAACAGCACTAAAAATGCGAGTGGCACAAAGGTGCATGGAAAGATTGATTCTCGGCGTGACAAAAAAAGACAAAATAAGGAACCAAGACCTAAGAAAAAGAACAGGTATCACTGATGTCGTCGAACGTATTGCCAAGCTGAAATGGAATTGGGCAGGTCACATAGCGAGACTAAAAGAATCAAGATATACAAGAAAACTAATTGACTGGCGCCCAAGAGAAGACAAACGCAGCAGAGGACGACCACCAACACGATGGATCAACGTCATTAAACGAATATCCAAGAAATGGCAACAAGACGCACAGAACCATGAAGAGTGGCGAAAACTGGGAAACATCTATGTCCAGCAGTGGACAGAAGAGGTTGCATGATGAACTCCATAATGTCATCAAAATTGATGCGTGTCGATGAAAATCGGAGGTTATACCATATTTTTATTGTGGTACACTGGACTAATACTTCACTCAAGCGAATGCTCATTGTAATATTTTCCTTTAGTTATGTCCTGGCCAGTCAAAAATTTATTTTGAAATTAAAAATTATTAAAACCGAAAGCTTTACATACGTTTTGGACTCGTCGTACAAAATATGTAACTTTATAAAAACGGAAAGTCCATCTAATGGGTAATTCTGCCATGAAAGGCTTGCAAATTGCTCGCCGCTGTTCAATTTTTCAAGAATGATTCTCGTGAATAGGAATTATAAATACTGGTATTTGCACAAAATTACTTTTCGTGCAGGGTTTTAAAAGTATTTAAATTCAGTTTTTTACCTTTCATGTTTAAAGTATCTATAACATAGTATATAAATTTTTGAAAAGAGTAAATCTTTAATATAACATAAAGTAGTTGTTTATTTTTATTGTCATTTAAAAAAAATAGAACTTTTACAAAATGGTATTATTAATGCTGAAGGTCTAAAGGTCAATGTAGCTTGCTATAACGTTAACCTATTTTTGTTAATAATTATCAAAAAATTATTTTCATAGTAAGTTTGTAATGTAAGCAAACTATTTACTTACGTACACAAACAATCTAGGCCCTTCTAGTGTGGCTCTTTCAAAATTCATATATAAGTTATTTGTATTGTCTTTAAAATTAAAATGAATTGGGCACCATTTCCTAATAAAAATCATAAATGTGTTGCTTGTGTGAGTCCATTTCAAATAGATGAAAGAAATAAAATAAGACTTATTCACAATCAATTTAATTTTACTACCAAAACGACAGGTTTCGCTTTCTACACTTTGTAAGCATCTTCAGGTCAAACGATACAAAGTGAATTAAATGCTGAAATTATAAAAAGCACTTATTAGGGTGCTGTCTTATAAAGACAAAGATAAAAAATTACAGTAATTATGCTAATATTACATATCATCGCCTCAAAGCAACAGTAGGATATGCCAAAAAATGTAGTTTCGAGAAAAACGCAATTGAAATTTTTACGAAACTTTATTACTTGAATAACTTTTTTTATCTTTGAATGGATTTACATGAAATTTTGTTTGAGTATATAACTTTACAGGCCTTACATAAATATTTATAGTAATTCATAAAAAATTGGAAAAAAGTTAGTTGCCCTACTGTTACCTTCAAAGATAATGTGTTTTTTAACGATATCCGTAAATTTCTGTTATATAAACTTATATTGCACTAAAGTTTTGTTTAAAATTTTACACATTTCAATACAAAAACCAAAACAATTTTGTTGTTCAAACATGTTATTACATAAATAATAACATGAACATATTTTCCAAAATATAATAAACAAAATTAAATGAAAAAATCATCAAAATCAGTAATGGTAATAGCGGATACTGAAAGTTGTAAAAGTACAAATTTATTGCATTTTATTAAATCAGCTCAAAATTTTTAAAGGGGAATTTATCATGAATTTAACTTACCTTTTTCCTGTGCTTTATAAATTCCAGATAACAACTCAGAATCAGTGTTATTTTGTTCGTTAAATACACTAAATACTGACTTCTAGATACCCATAATTTGTACAATTTAAATTGGCCGAATTATTCATTTTTACTCTTTAACATACACCTTTTAACATCAATGTAATAGAACTATTGTTTAAGATAGTTAGATTAGATAGAAAGCAACTGTTGCTTTCATAAAGTCCTCGTAGACATACCGTCTCAGGACTTGCAACTTAATGTAGAGTCATATGTCGCCATGTTACCAATCCAACGGTAACTTTACCATCTTAAGTTTATACAAGAAATAATGTAAACTAAATTTCAATTAGTAATTTTTAAAGGGTTTTTACCCCCATATTTAGTGGCTACATTCATGTATTAACCTGACACTGATGATGAAATATTTATTCCGAAAACGTTTTGTCTATTTAACATAGCCTGACTGGGTTTTTATATACCTTTTTATAAAGGATTTTATTAAAAATTTTTAAATATATGGTATACAGCCAACTACAGGAACTTAGTTTCCTTGTGGATTATGAAAAAAGTATATCACTTTTTATTTATCCTAGTGTTCCACTCAACAGAAGGGTGTATTTCGAATCATTTGACATGAATATCACAAAAGTAATTTTTTTTACATATCCTACTGTTGCTTTGAGGCGACGATATCTGTTTTTATTAATATGAATAAAATTCATTAAGCAGACAAAGTAAAAACCCACAAATTGGCAAATGATAATTTATTGAATTGTAATAAATTAGTAAAAAACAAAATACTACTTACAGGCCGGTACAAGAATTATTAGTTAATGATTCCAGAAACATAGTTCAAACTATCCTGTATTGCTGATGATCGGTGATCTTCGGTTTTTATTGTAACTGTTTGATAATTAGCGGGGAAGTTTCTTGATGGGAGAGATGTTAACAAATGAAATAGGAATAAGGTATTATGTGTTTGTTTGTTAAATGGAAGTAATGTTTTATATTATTTAAACTATTAAAAGTTATCTATATTTATTCAAGAGATATATTTTAGAAATGTGTGTTAATTTATTGAATTTTTTTACAATAAAAGAACAGTTGTATGAAAATGAATGAAATTAGATGTACAATTTTGTGGGTGTGCAATTTCTTTAACTTGTTTTTATCAAATTTTTTGATTAAGTGAATTTGATTTCTATTTTGGCAGAAAATTGTGATGTCAGATATGTTAATATTATTAAAACTAAAACAATTGAGGACACTTATGGACAAACAGAACACAATTAAAAGGACAAAACAGACATTCAATTTAAAAGGGGGCACTAATTGGCACTATATCACTTTGTAGGAGAGGAACTGGTAAAATTGAGTTTTTTTGTTGTGTACTACAATTTTAAGCGGTAAATTTGACAAGGTAATGTAGGTTAAAGTGTGACAGTTCTTCTTCTATTTCTTAGTATTATAACTAAAGTTAACTAGTTTTTGAAGCAAATAGATATTACTGAAATAGTAATTAAACATTTAGATGGAAATTGTAAGCTAATATGTATAATATTGGCATACTTTTAACAATCACGAAATGAATTTAATTTAAATGTGACAATCAAAATAATTGAAATAATTTCTTATATAAGAAACTTAAAGAGTCAGAATTACAAAACAAACTTAAGTGATTATTTGGTAACAAACAATTAATGAAAATATGTAATAAATATAAAAATTTTGTTGAAAAAACTTATTGTTTGCGTGAATGAGCTTTCTGTATTGGTATGTGTAAAAATTTTAATTTAGTTCTAATATATTAATGTGGAAATTAGAGAAAAGTAGATAAATTGTTACACAATATACCCTTATTTACCCTTATAAGGTGTACCCTTATAAGGGTTCACCTTATAAGGTGTATACCTTATTAATCATTCCAATCTTCAACAAAATGTTTCAAATTTGGATCCGACGACATCTTCACATCCACAATACTTTTCTTGATATATTTCCAATAAACCTTCTTTTTCCTAAAACTAAATTAAATATCAGTATTTGACTGGTATGGTACCTCAACTTATTTACCACAAATTTTCTTTTATAGTCCACCTGGCTTCTAATATTTGTACTCATTATATAGAATTTGATTTTAAGTCAACACGTGGTTAGAAAAATTCCAATACAACATTAAAGAATCGTTCAGACTAGTATTATTAATTAAATCTATTTATTTTAATCTTAAATCATGTACAAATTTCACGTTGTCGAATAGAGATAATAAACTTATAACCATAAGTGACTATAAATTTAAAATTGTTAAAGTGTTACAGAAATTTATTGTACAGACATATCAATGTTCTTGTCGACGTGGATGTTATAACTTGTCATGGTACATTATAAACTCAAAATAAAAATAAAATAGTATATCAGTTACCTGCAGTCGTGCCCATATCCGGCGCTCAACTGTCATATACCAGAATTACCAACCTTATTATTACTTTGTAATAATTCAGTTAATTTCTGGAACTTGTTGATTAATTTGCTATCAACAATTTATCTACTTTTACCTAATTTCTACTTAAATATATTAGAACTAAATTAAAATTTTTACACATACCATTACAGATAGCTCATTCACGCCAACAATAGGTTTATTCAAAAAATTTTGTATATTTATTACATATTTGGATTAATATATATTTTGTTAAAAAATCATCACTTAAGTTTATTTTGTAATTCTGACTCTTTAAGTTTCATAATTAGTTTCAGTTAAGAATATAGTTTTACAGTTACCTGGCTTACGCCCTGTAGCTGAAATTGGAGATAGTGCAGACCCTTTGCAGGTTTGGAAGTTATTATTTAGTGATAATATTTGCAACATAATTCCTAGATGGACGAATTTGAAAATCGGCAAAGAAAGAGCCAAGTACAAAAATCAAAATTCGCCTTTTCTCAAAGACCTTGACATGACAGAACTTCACGCATTTTTGGGATTTTTAGCATTCATATGCTTATTTAAATTAAACAATTAAAACGTAGATGCTATTTTTGCTACTAATGGAACTGGTAGAGAAATAATGAGATGCATTATGTCAAAAGAGTGTGCCTTTTGTCATGTTTGCGATTTGACAATCCCGAAGACAAAAATGAGAGAACAGTGTTAGATCCAGCAGCACCGATATCAAAAATTTTTAGTGAATTTATTAACAACTGTTAGGCATGCTATACTATAGGAACTTCAACCTGTATTGATGAAATGCTAGTGGGATTCAGAGGTCGATGTCGGTTCAAACTGTACATACCGAGTAAGCCCGTAAAGTATGGTATAAAAGTTATGTGTTGTACTGATGCTCGAACTAGCTACTTATTCAATGCTTATATATATATATATATATATATATATATATATACATATACAAGAAAAAATTCGGACGGTACTGGACTTACAGAGAAACAGAAATGATACAGTAAGCCGACACAGGCTGTTATGCGCTTAACTACTCCTCTCTATGGGACCAACAGATCTATAACCTTTGACAACTGGTTTACATATATAGAGCTGATAGAGGTATTGAGAAGTAAAGGTCTAACTTCCATTGGAACTCTCCGCAAGAATCGTAAAGAAATTTCTCCTATCCTTTTACCCACAGGACGACGAGAAGTGGGAACGGAAATTTACGAGTTTACAAAACACATTCTTTACTTTCACACACAACACATAAAAATAAAGCTGTAATTTTGGTATTATCATCTTATCACGCAGCTGATAAGGGTAAAAACCACACATAATGGTGGATTATATTTTAACAAAGGGTGGTGTCGATTCAATGGATGAAAAATGTGCAAAATTTTGCCTATGGCTATATTTTTCAGAATGTTTGATGTAAGTACAATAGATGCTTATATCCTTGACGAGTCTTGAAAAAAAAAATACTCACTTAGAAAGGCCCAATTTTATGAAAAACTGGCATTTCAACTTATCCAACCTCAGAAAGTTCCTCTTTACCTAGATAACTAAAGTTGAGCATAATGCGAGATACTAGGTATAGATGAACCTCAACGGCGTCCAGAAGCAAGAGTGGAAAAATTAGAAAAAAGAAAGGACTGTTCTTAATGCCACTATAAAAAGAAAAGAAGAACAGCTTATGTATGCTTTCATTATCAAAAACCAATTTGCTTAGAATGTGCGAAAAAGATTTGTTTGGAGTGCGCTAGACTCTACCAACTTTATTGACTGTTTTTTTTTGTGTTAACATTTTTTAAAAATCTTATTATTTTAATGTTTGCTACTCTTTGCTTAACTCGATTATAAATTTTTATTAAGATTTTTTAATTTGTTTAATTTTTATCACACTTTTTTTTCAGGCATAAAAATGTACACAAAAAATCGATCCATTCTTGTTATATTATTTTTTATTTTAATAAATACAGATAAAATATATTAATTAGTGTATTTTTAGATAACTAATACTTTCAGTAAGCCATTGCAATATTGTTTTGCATTAAAATATTTAACAAAAAAAATATATCCACTAAAATGTTAAACCCATCTGTCAGGCGGTTAGTTATTGTTTACGCTACTGATTTAAGATGTAAGTACTTAAGGGTTAATATCAGAAATTGAAGTATAATATAATATATTGTCTGGATAAATTAAAATATTTAAAGTGTTTTCGATTTATTGAAAAAAAAACAAGACCAGAGAAGTAGTATTTCGATTTCTCCGTTACTCCCCCAGAAAATATGTCATCATTAGTTTTCAATAGAACGAAGTAAGAAAACTCCAAAGAATTGATTCCCTTCCAAGACGAGAAAGACGAGAAAAACCTCCTGAATGGGAATAGACTCGCATCCCTAAATAGTGGAACTTTTTATCTCTGAGGCTGTAGCTGTAACACGGAATTTTCTTTTCTCCAACTGCCAGTCAATTACAAGTCTATAAAGTGCGAGGAAATTGAGAGGGATATAAGAAAAATTCCCGATCTGCAAATGCGTTTCCAAACTTTCTTTGGGAGACGAGATTCGATTCCGAAGCGATTTGAAAGTGATTATACGTTCAAAATTGAGTTATTTTTTACTTGGCACGGCCTGGATAAATTCAGGATAAATTCAGGATTAGTCATTTCCTTCTTCGTAAATACATAGACGTGATCAAAACGCTTTGAATGTTTCTCTTTGGTGATATTGAGCTTATATTGCTGGGGGAAAATTGGAAAACTGCGAAACGAGTGCAAAAGGAAAATCTGTTTTGCTCTTAGCCATGGCGATTGTATTTGAAAACTTTTGGTGAATATCGACAAGAGAGTAATCATTCGTTGCATATTTGCATCCTTTGGTCTTTATAGTATTTCCAATAAATTATTCCATTACTTCTGGCTTGAAATCAAAATTCTCAATACCACTGTACCCAGCTGATAAAAAAAATAACTAGTTTATTTTTAAATGTTAATTTTTTAATTTTAAAAATAGATTTTAAACTAAATTATTTAACAAAAAATACTAAAATAGTAAATACATAAACAATAACTGTATAATATTATTAATACTATTAATTTATATTGAAATGGGAATAAGCCGCAATTAAAGGTTAAAATACGTTTATTGACGTTTCAATTTCCACTTCGGAAATCGTTCTCAAAATACAAACATTAGTAAATTAAATTAAATGTCGCGAATTCCTAGGCAGAATGTAGTAGGATCTGGTTACCCATATTGAAAGAGGAAGTTAAAAGGAAAATACCAGTATTGGTAAGTCAGTAACATATATAGAGAATACATCATTTATGTTTTTTAAATAACAAACATATAACATCGGAATTTGGTGTTTATTGAAGGTAAACTAAATGCACGATCAAATACTTACCATGTCGGGATAGTATTATGAGGTTTTTTCCTGGTTTTTCCCTCATAATTTACTATGGAATCACTAACAGGAGAATTTTACTGTCATCATGGCATGTATTTGTCTTTTTAAAGACGAATTACATGTTATGATCTTTTCTGACGGATATTCTCAAGTTAAAATTGATTTCATGTAATCGAATGAACTATCTTATAAGTAAAGTCGTTCCAGGAACGCAACTCAACAATATTGGCAATATCATTTTAAAGTCGTCTACTTTAAAATGTATAAGGTATGTCTGAATTGCCAATATAGATAAGTCAGATAAAATTAAATTATTAGAAGAATTTTTCACTAAGTAACAAAAAACAAAATTTGTTTAATTTACTAATGTTTGTATTTTGAGAACGATTTCCGAAGTGGAAATTGAAACGTCAATAAACGTATTTTAACCTTTAATTGTGGCTTATTCCCATTTAAATATAAATTAATTTAAAATGCCACAAGAAAATAGCTTCAGAACAATATTATTAATACTAATTACTACTTATTAATACTAATAAGCTACGAACAAGGTACGATATACTCATTGAACGAAATCGACAAGGAAAACAAATATTAAATTTAGGAACTTGGAATATACAGGGAATCAGTATTAAAACTAAACACATAGTAAGAGATATCGACTCATGCAACGAAAATCGTAGTAACTCAATTTTTGTATAATTGGAGTTACTACCTTCTTCTGATTTATTCTATACGTAGCTGTAACATAGAATATTGTGGTAACTCTACCGTCTGTATAGGCAACTTAAAATACACAATTGAGTTTTATATAATATAGTATCTCAAATAACCTACCACATTGTCAACGATAACTGCATTCAGTTGAGTTACTGTAATATTCGCTGCATAATCATCATATTTTTAAACAATATTTGTCATATATTGAGTTACTACAGTTTTCTTTGCAAAATATCTAGATAGTGCTGTGTCTTCTTTGAGTTACTATTGACTTGTTTGCATTTTCGTGAATAACTTTTTGAGGTTATGCCCTACATAAATATTTCCTTGAGCTTTGTGTGAAGAATGTTTGCTGTTTAAAAAATAAGAATATAATTGGAACGTATATTGGAGTTATCTAAGAAAATTAGTGAAAAACCTGACCCTGGTAAGTATAGATACAAAAGCAATATTATTACTTTGGTACCACTTTAAATTTCCTTTGGCCATCATAAAAGCTATTAAAAGCTAGTAGGTATTGTTTATATCTAAATTATCATGATGTTCCTACTGATGATAATGCTTAATCAGAAGGTGGAAAACAACAGTAAAACTGTTTTATTTTCTCCATGTTTGCTTAACCGAACCATATATGATTCTAAAATTCTTAACATAAAGATAACACACAGGTTTTTGGAGAAAAGGCATACTCAGAATGAATTAGATAGTATGCATGCAGTAATAGACATAGCTAATAAGCAACAGGGTGCTGTCTATATCCCTAGTCAATGGATCACACTAATAAAAATAACGAAAGTAACTGGCCAACCCTACACAGTAAAAGAAATGCCCCAAGCAGACTTTGTAAAATTTTCTGACATGGTAAAAAATCAGAACTGGAGAATGGACGAAATTTTTAATCCAGTAAAAATTAATCAAATGTGGGAATTGTCGTGGCTACCAGGAGAATCTAATACTGTTCAATTTAAAAACGATTTTGCAGAAACCCTAAGAATTCAATGTCTGAATAAAAGTCGTCGTAGTCAACTTTAAATTCATTCCACTGAATTGCCGAAACTTTCGTGTATAAAGCGGAGCACCGAGTAATTCTTTTCTCTTGTTTCTCAAAGCTCAAATAGTAATCTTTTGTGGTATTATTCTGATATCTAAGTAGTGCCACTGTATTTAGACAATCAGTCTAAATCAGAAACATAGCTGGACAAGAAAATACGAACAGAGATGAAATTATTAACAATCGTCGAAGAGTTCTACAAATAGCTATATAGACGGAGAGAAAAAAATAACAATACGTAACCTACAATTATAATAAAAACTGGGGTAATAAATCAAGAATCATTTTTATTGCCCGATATAACAAAATCAAAAATCAAATAGTATCCGAAACACTACAAATTAAAGGAGGTATATTACAACGCTATTACATAAAGCAGGAGACAAATCAAATTTAGAGAATTACAGATCGACTAGCCTCCTCCTCACCTATATATATATATATATATATATATATATATATATATATATATATATATATATATATAATATTTATTTAAAGAAGCATTGGAGGATTCCAAGGATGGAGTCAATGTGAATGGCGTAAATATCAACAGTATCAGATACGCCGATGATACAGTGTTAATTGAGGATTCTGACTTAGGTCTACAACGACTCATCGACAAGACCAACTCGACCTGTGAGCAGTTTGGTTTGAAAATAAACATTAAAAAAACCAAAGTGATGTCAATCCGAAAAAACCAAAACGTACCTCAACCTTGCACAATAAATGGACACATTTTAGAACAGGTCAATAGATTTAAGTACCTGGGATGTTGGATCGATAGCAGCCTAAATCCTGATCTAGAAATAAGATCGAGAATAGAACAGGCCAGAAAATCTTTCGAAAAAATAAAAAAACTGCTTTGTGATTCTCGAATAAAACTCGAAATTCGACTACGTTTATCAAAATGCTACGTCTGTTCCACTCTTCTATATGCAGTTGAAACGTGGACCCTTAAAACATCAACCGTAAATAAATTGGAGGCCTTTGAAATGTGGATCTACCGGAGAGTACTCAAAATTTCATGGACATCGCATACCTCAAACGAAGAAGTGCTGCATAGAATAGGCAAGGAAAGAGAACTTTTTAACACAGTAAAAGTTAGAAAAACATCATACCTAGGCCACATACTGAGAAATAATAAGTACCAATATGCCCAACTTATAGTGAAAGGAAAAATCGAGGGAAAGAGAGGCCTAGGAAGGGAAAGACTATCGTGGCTCAGAAACATCCGACAATGGACAGGGCTAAATTTTGAACAGCTAATAAGAACATCTGAAGATAGAGAAGAGTTTAAAATTGTAGTAGCCAACCTCCATTGAGGAGAGGGCACTTTAAGAAGAAGAAGAATATATTATATAATATTATATATATATTAAAATATAATAATATACATATTTTATTCAACTCTTTTTCAAAACATACTAAAAATTAAAACCATAGTAATAAGTTTTGACAGAAAGAAAAAGAAAATCAAATTAATAATGTCAAATGTTAAGTAATTTTGCTAATTTTATAATACAATCCTCACAAGGGTAAGCCTGTTGACGATACATCAACTTCATTGTTCTAATGTAGTTTCTTGTTTTAATTTTTAGTACGTTTTAAAAAAGAGATGAATAAACTTAGAAAGCTTAGCAAACCTTAAAGAGTTTCTTAAAGGCCAGTATTGACTATAAGACCCAAAATATCTATATATATTAATACTCACCTAGTCACTAAAGCTTTTTCCAAGATATATATATATATATATATATATATATATATATATATATATATATATATATATATATATATATATATATATATATAACCGTAGAATTATATCCTCTAGTTATTTAGGGAACTTATAAAATTGTCGAAGTGATTTTGATATTCAAGAAAAGCTTAACTTTTTCTGTTAGCACTGATGGTATAAAACCATTAAAAAGCACTTTAGAAAAACTTTCTTTGGATGAATAATAAATACATACATAAACTCTTCCCCCTACAATAACTTCCTGTCTGTTTTTTCAACAAATCCTTATTTTTTATTCGCGAGACCTCGTAAAATCGATGAAAATCTGGAAAGTTTTCACTCGTACTAAGTCCTTCAGATCTTTGTACTTTTGCTTGTTTTTTTATCCTCAGGCCAACACACTCTGAAAATTAATCTTGAAATTACATTTGCACTCATTTTTATATTCCTTCCCTCTCATTCTCTACCGTTGTCATTGGCGCCGCAAATTATAGTCATTTAGATTGGCACAATTATTTAAAACTTTTAAAATATAATATGAATGAGAATATATTTGACATATTCGTATTGGAAATCAACGATGTTATGAGCATTGGTGTATTCAAGAAAAGGTAGTGCAAAATCTAAAAATAAACATAACAGGAGGAAATTAACAATTTAAGCCCCACCATGCATGGAGTAATAATATGACTCTCAAAAGAGATTATCTTGGAGTTCATTATCATCATCATTATCCAGTCATCACTTTTTACGTCCACAGCTGGACATAGGTCTCCCTTAAATTCCTCCATTCTTTACGATTTTGTGTTTTTTGTTTCTAGTTTTTGATAATACGCCGACGTGTCGGTGGTCTTCCACTACTACGTCTGTTCTTGGCCTCCAATTTATAATTTTGCTCGTTCATCGTGCGTCGTGTGTTCTCGCTACATGGCCTACCCAGTTCAATTTCAGTTCCGCTATGCGTTTCACAACATCAGCAATACTCGTCCTTCTTCGCAGATCTTATGTAGGTATAACAATAGTAAAATCATAGGCAGACCTATAAATAATATTAGATATAGATATGCTGATGGTACTATACTAATTGTAGAGACTCTACAAGACTTGCAGGCACTGTGGATTGTGTAGTAGATGCTAGCGAGGAAAGAGGATTAACACTTAACTTTAACAAGACGATATTAATGAAAAGTAGTGTGCGAGACACTAAAAGGAGAGACAGTGTCAGTATAAAAAGTATGTATCTTGTACAGAAAAATGTATCTTGTACAGAATTTGACAAATTTGATCCATATTCAAATAAAATGTAAAGTAACAGTAATAAGCAGTAGTGGTTCTTATGTGTTTTGCGTGATGCTTTATAGAACAAAAGTCTCGACCTTAAAGGAAAAAATAATTGAAGAGTATAGAAGCAAAACCAGCAATCTCTATATTTTCCCCAAATTGAGTTATTGCTGCCATCGATATCTTTATGTTCATCTCTACAACTTCACAAAATATTACTAAACAGTTTTGGGTATATTATCTTCTGTGGTATTAAATCTAAAATGAATATATTCCAGTTACACCAACAAAAGCTCGTAAGAGAATTCAACAAAAATGAAAATGGAAAAGGAATATTGCTAACGAACTACGGTAAGCCATTTTTAAACTGTTTTTGGTAGGTTATCTGTTTTGGCGCATTTATCTAATACAGTAAGTAAGAAGAATCTTTCATCTGAGTTAACCATAAGAAAAATAAAAAGGATGTATAATAACGAGGTAATAGACAATCTTAAAGTTAAAGATTATTGTTTTCGAAATATTTTTAAAAAATGTTTCAATTTGGGGTTTGGAACACCACGAACGGATATATGTCCTACTTGTTGTTCATTTGATGAGCAAATCAAAGAAGACCTATTTATCAACAAACGCGTTCATATACTAAGAGCAAAGGGTTTTTTTTCACTACTACGAAAGACTAAAGGTGATTTAATTACAATAAGCTTCGACTGTCAAAAAAATCAAGTACCTACTGCCAAAGGTCCCTGATCAAAATTCTTACTTATAGCCGACAGTTGTATATTTAAAACCTTTGCTTTGTACAAGGATCGTCAAAAAATAATCAAACTAAAAAAAAATCTCATATATACATGAACCGAAAATGAGTTTCATAAAGAATCCAGTGAGGTAAGTTCAGATTTATTTCATCGACTTAATGAAACAAATTTGGAAGGCATTAAAACTTTGAGAGTGGTCTCAGATGGATGCGGTGGTCAAAATAAAAATTGCATTATAGTCCCCATATGCGCTAGATGGTTTTTGGATGCCTCACAAAATTTATATTCCTTTGAACTTATATACCCAGTCACAGGTCACGCATTTCTTCCTAGCGATCGCGTTTTTAGCAGAATCGAACAAGTGTTGAAGAAAATAGAAGTTATTAACAGGCCAGAGCAATACAATGAGGTATTCAGTCAATTTGGCAAAGTAATTCCTATGGGAAAAGATTTTTAAGTTGCTAATTGGACAGAAGAAGCCTATAGATTGTTAAAGGCACTAAAGCTTGGCACTTTAAGTTTACAATTAATAAATGTAATATTTTAACCAAGACTAAAAATGGATTAAACGTTTTGGTACGGGAAGAGCCGCATTATTGAAGTGCGAAAAACCAAAATTGTTTGTAAGGCTGAAAACGATATCAGGATGATTAATCCTGATATTATTGAATTGGGGGCTATTAAAATTAATCCCTTAAAACTTTGGGACCTTAATAAACTCCTAACAAAACATTTTGAAGAAGAGCGGAAAAGCTTAGAAAATCTTGAGTTTTACCAAAACGCTTTAAACACGAATAATGAAGTGCTAGCAAACATTATTGATTTTGAAGATGAAAATATTGAAGGAGAAGCTGATGCTTGTGATGAAATTTCAGATTTATTTGTTTAAACCTTTTTTGTTCTATAAATATTTGTTTTAAGATTTTTTTAATAAAAATTTAGTTTCAAGGAAGATGTGTTACTTTTTTGCATTCATATATTGTTTTTTCTGTTGCAAAATCGGCAATCTCCAAGTGTTTGAAGTAAAACCAGAAATCTCCAAACTTAAATTGTTAATTACTTAAAATTTAATGAAATAATTAGGTTAATTTTGTAAATCACTAAAGACAATGTACAAATAAACATAAATAAAAAAAAAATAAAACTTTAATTAATAACATGCTAAAATTTTATTAAAAAAATCTATTTCTTAAAAAATTTGTCATATTTGTGATAGTGGAGATTGCTGGTTTTGCTTCTAGACGCCTCAATTAACGAATGATTGAAAATGTTAAAATTCAGAAATATATAAAACAATAGTTATATAATTCAGAAAGAAATATAACAATAATATAAAACAAAGTTAAATAGACATAGGGTAAACCATACAGTTATTGGACACTTAAGAAAATTTCAACTTTAAAAATTCGTAATTCACATTGTTCTCTGCAGATTGAATTGAAATTTATACAAAAGGTAGTCTAAACAGTTTATTACAATATGGATAAAAGGATTTAAAGAAGGTGTTAAATATTTTTTGTCAATATATATTTATTAAAAATAGTTACAAAAATTATAGTTATTGGACAGTTTATTTAGTTACAGGACACTCAAAATTAGTTATTGGACGACTGCTTTAACACAATAAAAAACTGGAAACAAATGAAAATTACAGGAAAAACCTAAGATTTCTGTGCGGTATGGGGTACCTATATACAGTTGACACAATTAAATTTTATAAATGCTTTTGTGCTTCTTTGTATTGAGTGAAAAGTTCGTCAATGTCTTCATCCTCACTGTCTTGGTTACTGTTATTAGCATCAGAATCACTATCCTGGAGATTGAAGCAGTTGTGACATATAAATAGATCACCATCGTTAGGTATATGCTGTCTATGATTAACAGGAATACAAGATTCGTGATAATAAAGATTACAGTCATCGCATTTTAATTTGTTCAATTGAATATCATTTGAACAAATAAAACATTTGACTTTTTTTGAATTCTTTTTCTTGCTACACTGGTTTATGGTTAATTTTTCTTCTCTTTTCCGTTTCCTTTCTTGTTTTTGTTTTTCCTGCTCTTCTTTTATCTCCTCCTTTTTCCGTAACATTTCTTGATATCGTGCAGATGTAATAGCAAAAGGAAGTCGTTCCGTGTTACGTTTATTTTTTCTTTCCGGTACAGTAGGAGAAGTTAAAAAGTTACCCAACAATTCGTGTTTAACAATAATTTTACTTGTAGAGGGTAACTCATAAACATTAGTTTTATATTGTTGAAAATGGATATCATTGGTACTGCTACTCTCAGAAATATTTACATTTTCAATACCACTCTGTTCTGATGTTTTTATTTCAGTATTTTTAACGGGAGATATGATAACCACATTTTGAATAATATTAATGTTTGTGTCTCTATTTTTTAGAACCATTGGGTTATCCGAATGTTTTGGATCATGTTCAAAAAAATTCCAAATTTTGAACAACAAATTCAAATTATCATCGCTAGGTAGATTATTCTTTGGATTTTCTTTTAAATTCTCTAAGCTATGAACTTTTTCAGGACCTAAGATATTTACAAAAGTATTATAGTCCATCTTGGGTTTCTTTTGATGATCTGAAATGATTAAATTTTTTACTACTTCTTTGCCTAAACATTTTGTGTAGTCAATAGCATCTGCATTAAATGGAAACAATCCGCAAGCCTTGAAACCATTTACTACTGTTTCAGTTTTACAGCTTTTTTTATAGCTTGCTCCAATATAGAAGCAAATACAACCTTATTCACTACCCCTTCTGGATGCTGTTCTTCCCATTCTCTCACTGATTGCCGCCAAGCTTCTTTTAATGGACGAAAAATAGAAACGTCACAGGGTTGTAAAATCCTTGTGGCGTTAGGATAAAGTGCAATCACTTCAATCTGCAGTTCATTACACAATAGACTTAATTGGTAACTTAAGTGACTCTTGTGCCCATCTACAAAAAGAATAACTGGAAGCTTAATATTATTTTCAATTAAGTGTGGGTAAAAAACATTCGCAATATACTGATAGAATGTCTCTGCCGTCATCCAGCCATTATCGCTTCTGCCCACACCCCATTTACGATTAATACCTTTAGCAACCTTTTCAGGAATACGTTGATAAGGATAAATAACCATAGGCACGCAAATTTTACCGTCTGCTGAATACGTAAACATCACAGTGACGTTTTCTTTTGAAGAGCTTTTTTCAACATTATAAACATTTTTGAAACATTTCGTAGCAAATACTTTTCCAGTAGATGGACATATTTGAAATCCTGACTCATCTCCATTAAAAATTCTTGATGGATCAGTTAGAACTTCTTCTAAATCTTTTTCTTTAACATAGGTTTCAATATTTTTAAACCAGTTTTTGATGTTTCGTTCAGATACACAAGCGCTAGCTGCCGTCACACCTTCACTTGTCCTTCTAGAAACCCCTGGATGTCGCTTTTAAAAATCCCTAAAAAAAATCAAACGACGAATACAGATTAAAATACATTTTTTTGGTGACTTACTTTTAACCATCCATCTCCAGGTCGATTATCTTTAAAGTTATTGGGGCGCGGATTTTAGATTAAAAATTTTTGCACGCTGCTTTTTAAATCGTTAGCCTTTTTGGGGAAACCTTTTGAAGCAGTTTCTTGTATCCATCTGGAATATTGAATGTAAAATAAAATAATGCTATGGGTTAAGATAAATTAAATGAATTTACCTAACCAGAGTATTCTCCTCCTCGCAAGTTAAAATAGGAGACGGTCCAAGTGTATCTTTATGTTCCGGATGTTTTAATTTAAATTCTATAGTGGACTTCGGAATTCCATATTTTTTTCAGCTATTTTATATGATTCAGTGCCATTTTGGACATCCTTAACAGCTTCTATAAGTTTCATCTTATCATATTTTCTAAGTTTAGGCATTTTACTACAATCCTAAAAAAATCCATTTTTAGTGATTGGACGGTCAAATTTAGTTATTGGACAGCTGTCCAATAACTGTCAAATCGATTACTAAATTAATTTTACTGCTATCTCCATTTAATTATACGTAAATCCGTTGAAAATTGTAGAAATATGTGGTAAGTGTAGTTCTCTAGTGATTGGACAGGTGTTCCATAATAGAATTAAGCAAGTTTTCTAGTTTAGTTATTGGACAGATGTAATTAAATCCGAATTAAAATCCCTATTACTGTACCAGATCTACCTTAGGGACTATAAGTGCCTTTACTACACCCTTTTAAATAAAAATACAATCTTACCTTAAAAATACCACGTAGTTTAAAAAAAAAGTCAGAGCAGATGCTTAACACAATGCTTAAATGTCACTTCACTCACATAACCTAAAAATATTTACCTCCAAAATCACAGAACCCGTTAAAGGCAGAACATAGACATAAGAATGAACGTAATATAGAAACGAGTAGTGCCACCTAGTGAAATATACTCTTGTTGGCACTTGCAGAAATCTTATTCTCGTAAGTTAACACTGTAATGTCCAATAACTGTCTCGTGTCCAATAACTGGCGTTTTACCCTATTTACAGGTGGTGGTGTCCTTAAAAAAATTAAAAATAAAAAAGAAGTGATGAATACCATTAAGATCGGAAAGTTTCTACAATATCTGCGTTATGCCATGAGAGGTAGAAGTATGTATTGATACAACGAAGGTTTATTTTCTGCTTGAATCACCTTAGAAATTGGTATCAGTCTAGTTTTGTTGAGTTGTTCAGAGCTGCAGCCTCAATGATTACTACTAACCATTTTAAAAGAGTACCCAACGTAGGAGAATAATGGCAACAGCAAGGGTATATATATTATTTAATAAACTGCAATATATTTTTTAAAGTAAGTTTTACTTGCTAGCATGACAATTTTATTTAAAAGTCCTTCATAAAAGGTATATATTAAACAGACTCTTTCGAGCTACATTACAAAATGTTTTCGGGCTAGAAAGTCTCTTTGCCACTCCACCTCAAGAATTATCATACAATTTTTAAAAATTACATTTTAAAATGAAATAAAATACCTTATAACACTTTTATACTGTTGTTTCGTACGTTTCTATATACAACTCTATATACACAACATACAAAACAGTTAAACCATCCGTCTTTGTCAATTAATAACTCAACATCGTACACGCATCTTCCTTTTAATGTCCAGTTACCAATGTTAATTTATAACATAAAGGGCCTTATCAATATTTCTTTTACCCTTAGATTCATGTATTGATGCTAGCCAACTTTAGACATCTTCTTCTTCTACTTCTTGGAGATATTTCGATCTGTTTAATTCTGAGGCTGCCTCTGGTTAATTTCCTGGGAGGTAGATTGCCAACTATCCCTCTATCTTTTAGGTGGTCTTCCTGGAGGTCTTGAACCGGGCGGGTTATTTTCTATTGCAATTTTTGGGAGTTTATTTTTATCCATTCGTCTTGCATGACTGTATCACATCCTTTTACGCTGCCTTCCCCATCTTACAATATCTTGAATTTTGCACTGCTCTCCAACGTTTGTATTTCTCACCCTGTCTCTTCTTGTTTTGCTCACTATTGTTCTTAGGGTTTTCATCTCGGCAACCCTTAGCATCTATTTCGTTTTGTTGGTATCTTCGCGCACTTCATATGTCATGATCGGTCGTATGCAAGTCTTGTAGATTCTATTTTTACTATCTGTGCGCACATATGGATTTGACCAGATTATCTTCCGCAGACATCCCGACAATGCGGATGCTTTGTTGATCTGACTAGGTCCTTTACTGGGTCATGTCTGCTTGATATATCTATGCCCAGATATCTGAATTACATCACCTGTTCTATGAGGTTGTTCTCAACCACTAACTTACATCTGATCGGATCTTTTGCTTTTGTCATACATTTAGTTTTGTTGGAAGAAATGGTCATACTTTAGACTTAAAAAGTTTTAAAAAACTTTTCACATATACAATAGTTTCGGCTTACCTATAAAAGGTTTTAACATAATTTTTATTGTATACCACACTTTAACCCCAATATATATACTACACAAGAAACATACTACAAGTTACATTGACTGTTCTGGTCTTGTATCCGTTTAGAATCTGTCATTTGACTTAGTTGCCACCTAAAACTCATTCAGACAAGGTCTGAGTGTCAGCAACAACCTCTATTGGGAGTCTTACGTTGCTATACAAAGTATCTGTTAGATACTTTAACATCACAACATATTTTTAACAATAATGTAATACACAACAAGTTTTGTAACTTTTTAAGTGTTTTAACCTAGATATTTACTGGCTTGACTTATTGTACTTTTTTAACCTTAGCCAAAATTTAACCTTTATGTTTGCTTTCTCTAAAGTGGTAATATTTTTTCCAGTTAATAATAGACTCATGATGAATTGTTTTGTCCGAAAACGTTCTGTGTAGCAGCCCAAAAGATTCTTTTTGGTATACAGCCAACTACAGGAATTATTTTCATTGTGAAAGTTAGAAGGATGTTCAATAATATATATGGTATTGTAAAAAATATAACTTAACCGAATTAAAAGGAAATAATAATACAAAAAATAAAAATAAATAAAATATATGACAATATTAAAAAGAAACAATGATTACAGAATCTATAAGACAACAAGTGATGCCGAATAATAGTAAAGATTAGTTAGATGTGGAAAAACTGTACTTCTTAAACTTATGATATGACCTGTCATAACGGAATGCTGCAAATATTAAAAACATCTTAATACGACGATGCTACGAATATTTACAAATTTATATAGGTAAGAATAAGTGGTAAGAATAAGAGTCAAAAGGAACTATCAGGTAAAACAAATAAAAAAAGTTTTTTTAACCTATAGTTGCAGGAAATATTTAAGTTATACCTAATGGAGATAACACCACATATTATAGTAAATAGATTAACTGACAGCAATAACGAACAACAGCAGTAAGTACTTCTAAAATCGAATGAATATAATAAGCCAGACTTGTGATCATTATCTTTATTAGCTTGTTATTCAAAGTAAAAGATGTAATACTACAGAGGGTGATGAAACATGTGTATGTATAACTAATAAAAAAGAAAGAAACAGAAGCAAATTGCTTACTCGAATACATTTGGCCATATTGAAACTTACTGATGATGAAATAATATTTTTTTCTGTATATATACATGATGTCACATGTTGTTTATTGAATGACATGTTTGTTCAGTTTCTTTTACTTGTCTAAAAAGTGACTATTATTAAGTTTAAATTTTTCATTATTTATTATCTTACAATAAGCAAGATAATTTACATTTCTAAGGATGCAGAATAAAAATAAATTAAGCTAAAAGTTACTTTTTTTAATTATATCTCTGAATATTAAACATTTTCCTAAAGAAAAAATGTTGCAGCCGTCCATGACTGGCTTTGCTGCTACCCGCTTTTGCTTACTAAACTTGCTTTATAGCTTCGAGCTAGACAGATTTTCTCGTCACATTAATTAGAGAGACTTCCACTTCGTACGCCACATCGTCAGATTCGTTCCTGCCTGTTGCTTTGGTACAAAGATGACCGAGAAAAGTCGAAACGATTTTTAACAAAAAAAAAGGTAAAAATAAAAAAAATAAAATATCAAAAAAAAATTCTTCATGTTTTTTATTACAGCGAAAAATTTAAAAAATGGTAAATACGGTGTAAATAATCCAAGGAATGTCCTTACAAACCAACGATCCACAAAGAATTATATGAACTTTCTAAAGGTTTTCATTTCGCAGGATAAATAAAGAGTATTTTTCCTCTTTACAAATAATTATATTGTAATATATATATATATATATATATATATATATATATATATATATATATATATATATATATATATATACATATATATATATATATATTTATATATATATATATATATATTTATATATTTATATATATATATATATATATATTTATATCTATATATATATTATATATATATATATAGTGTAAACTCTTAAATATTGGGGAAATCTGCAAGAAAGACTCTAATGTGTATCAATTGTTTCGCCGAACGTTTTCGCCAAAGAGAATTAATTTGGCTTCTTCAGGGCTGAAAGAGAATAAATTATAATTAGCTACCATATATTATCTATTAAAACATTATTGATCTTACCGTAACTTAGAATTGTAGAGTTAGAATATTAAAAAACTTTGCTAGTAACATAGTGGTGTTTTTTGTTACTATGTGCAAAAAAAGTTTTTTTATAAGGTTTGAAATGTATGGTAGCTTTGAACTTGACACGTAAAGGCTTACCCAAGGTTAATCGAAAAACCCAATGTAACTACATTTAAAAGGAGGTAATTCTTTGAATTGTCGGCAATAACTAAATTTTTGATTTTTAGAAAGTTTAAAAGTAAGGTTCTGTTTTAGCCAGAACGCAAGCGCTGACAACTTCATTAGTTCTTATGAATCTTTATGTCGTTAAGGTTCATTGGTAAAAACGAATGAATTTAAATCCCAGTATAGGGAAATATTATTTTGATTTTCTTTATTTAATTATATTCTATTGTTCATGTATTATTGCATCTTATTGAGATGTATCTAAGAAAAGCAAGGGAATGTTATATATTTTTTTGTTAATGAAAATTAATTATAAAGGTTTGTTAGTTGTTAATGGATATATCAGTCAAGTTAGTTATTTGTGATATAGTATTGTTCTTGGTATCTGATTTAAGTAACAAGTGGTATATATCGCTTAGATTCTTAATGTCACTCTTAACATTAATGGAGAAATCGTTAAGGAAAATATAAGACATTTCAATGAACTCTCTTTTAGATTTATTGTTCTCACGGTGGAGAATTGTAGTGTTCGTATAGTCCATGAGATGACCAGTGGAATGGACATGTTTGGCTTATCCAACACCATTAGTTAATAAGATTTTGTTTAATACTATCCATGACGAAGATATTTCACCTTCCTTCGCGACTAACAATGCTGATTCTGATGTCTTAAGTGGGAACCCAGTCTCGGATACTCCTATAAACAAATATTTTTCATTACCATATTTCAGAGATATCACTCCGGGGTTAACAAGGATTCTGAAAAGTGTTGAAAATAGCTTTGGCAATAATAATAACAACATTAAACTTAATGTGGCTTGTAGATCAGCCCTAACAATTAATAATCTTTATTCTAAGATAAAAGATAAGACTCCCATAGATAGGCTTAGTAATATTGTCTACAACATTCCATGTCTCTCTTGCAACAATTCCTACATCGGTCAAACATCTCAATTATTGAAATCACGTATTACACTACACAAAAGTGATTCTCGACTTCACCCTGACCGTTGTGCATTAGCCAAACATGTCCATTCCACTGGTCATCTCATGGACTATACGAACACTACAATTCTCCACCGTGAGAACAATAAATCTAAAAGAGAGTTCATTGAAATGTCTTATATTTTCCTTAACGATTTCTTCATTAATGTTAAGAGTGACATTAAGAATCTAAGCGATATATACCACTTGTTACTTAAATCAGATACCAAGAACAATACTATATCACAGATAACTAACTTGACTAATATATCCATTAACAACTAACATACCTTTATAATTAATTTTCATTAACAAAAAAATATATAACATTCCCTTGCTTTTCTTAGATACATCTCAATAAGATGCAATAATACATGAACAATAGAATATAATTAAATAAAGAAAATCAAAATAATATTTCCCTATACTGGGATTTAAATTCATTCGTTTTTACCAATGAACCTTAACGACATAAAGATTCATAAGAACTAATGAAGTTGTCAGCGCTTGCGTTCTGGCTAAAACAGAACCTCACTTTTAAACTTTCTAAAAATCAAAAATTTAGTTATTGCCGACAATTCAAAGAATTACCTCCTTTTAAATGTAGTTACATTGGGTTTTTCGATTAACCTTGGGTAAGCCTTTACGTGTCAAGTTCAAAGCTACCATACATTTCAAACCTTAAAAAAAACTTTTTTTGCACATAGTAACAAAAAACACCACTATGTTACTAGCAAAGTTTTTTAATATTCTAACTCTACAGTTCTAAGTTACGGTAAGATCAATAATGTTTTAATAGATAATATATGGTAGCTAATTATAATTTATTCTCTTTCAGCCCTGAAGAAGCCAAATTAATTCTCTTTGGCGAAAACGTTCGGCGAAACAATTGATACACATTAGAGTCTTTCTTGCAGATTTCCCCAATATTTAAGAGTTTATATATATATATATATATATATACATATGTGTGTATATATAGTAAATCTATAAATATTGGGCAAATCTGCAATCAAAAAACTCAATATGTATCAATTGTACGGCCCAACGTTTTCGTGAATGTTTATTCACTTCTTCAGGGCTGAAATAAAGAAAATATCAATAAGCCATAAATTCTATGCGAAATGTCAGTTGTATTACCAATACATAAAATTGCCGAGCTAAGGTCTTCAAAGTTAAAAAGGATACTTAAAAAAACATATCATTTTTTTGTTGGAAAATAAAAAACACCAACACGACACTTAACCCGGGAATATATGACTTGTTAACAATCTTATAAAGTATATCTTAAGTAACCAATTTTTTAAATCACACTACTACATTGGTGTATTTGATTTTCACTTTTATTAAGAAATAGGAAATTTACAGACTGACAATGAAATAGCTCATATATTTGCACAATATTTAGAAAATAAATTTACTCCAAATTTAGATCAAAACATAAATGTTGATGTAGTTAGCAAATATCTAGATGCACCCTGCCAACTACCACCAAGCCCCAGGATACGATTTAATCGATGGGTGAATCCTAAAACATCTGCCCAGAAAAGCAGTTCTCATGCTTACTATTTATCTACAATAAAATGCTAGTGTGAAGCCGTTTTATAAACCAGTAAAAATATGCTCATATTGTATCGATTTACCTGGCTTACCACCAGGTAAATTGCCTATTGAACCTTTTTCCTATAGTCGGATAAGCTTGTTACCCTTGTTTTACAAGATATTTGAAAGACTCCTGCTAAATAATATAAGAGAAACTATACCACTCGAGAACATAATACCCGAACATTAGTTTAGTTTCTACAACAAGTTAATCTACACAAAACTCCAAAAACCTTAGTTCAATATAAAATTGAAACAAATAAATTTACTTGGTTACTCAGTAGATAATCACAACTTTCATAGCCACCTATGGAGGAACGAAGACTGAAGAGATCTTAGCTAGAAGATATGTTTACATAGTTGAAGATGGAAAAGCATCGCTTGACGGTAACCAAGTCAAGTCAATATTGTCATCACATTTACTAATTACACAATGTACAGTTTATGACGCCCAGTTCAACCAACGCGATTTAAGTGAAAATTTGATCTTAAGAAATAATTTCACTTAAGTCCGTTGAGTTTCGTTCTTCCAACTAAAAATATTTACTTAAGTACAAATATTTTTGCTTAAGCTTAAGTCACCAACTATGACGACTTAAGCAAAAATTTTAACTTGGAGTATGCATTGAAATTCATCTTCTGTCATATATTGACACATAAATGAGGTTGATTGTCATCTGTTGATCGCCGATGTTAGGTTAACTTGCATTTTTTCGGTCTAATTTTATTTTTTATTTTTATATTATTATTTAATCTATAGTATAGTATATCGTAATATCGTAGTATAGTAATCTATAGTAGTAGTATATAGTATATAATAGTTTATAGTGTATATATAGCGTACGTAGATGTTTTTGTGTAGATTCTTATTTTTATATTTTTTTTGTTGTAAATTTCACCGAAGTAAACTATTCACTATCTACAAAATAAAATATAAAAATACACAAGAACACATGTACTGATTTACATTTACAATAAATATGAAAATGAAGCTGGGCAAATTATCCCCTGGGATATTACCCAATAAAGTAAAAAGAAGAAGAAGAATATTAAAATAACATTTAATTAAAGAGAGCATTAAAAATGACACAAAAATGTTCTTCTTCCTTTGTTGTTTCTGTATTAATAACGAGTCAACAATTTAAGAATTTCTGTCAATTTTGCAAAATTGGTATTTCTGAGAACTTAATTTTTTTCTTGGTTAAGTTAAGTAAAAACTTGTATGGTGGAATGCAAATTACAACTACATTACATTTTTTTGACTAAGCAAAACTTAGGTAAGATATTACTTAGATTACGTTGGTGGAACCGGACGTGAGTAGATTGTAAATATTCATCTAAAAATAGAAAAAAAATCTAAATATATATAAAATATATATATATATATATATATATATATATATATATATATATATATATATATTAATGTGATATTAAAAGTCAGAGGTGCGCCAAGCAATTAATTGGCTAATTAATTAATTAATTAAACTTATTAAATGATGCAATTATGATTTTATCACACTATTTAATTCTCTTATCTCAGGGTTGTATTCGTGCTTCAATATCTATGCTTTACATATGATAGGTAAGTTCCAAAGGATACCGGAATAATAAAAAACATATATGATACAACATTATATATTGAAATAAAATTCACACTCAAATTTCTTCAACAAAAAATATCTCATATAATGATTATCAAAATTTTGTTCTACGTACGTGAACCTTCAAAAATTAATGTTATATACAATATAAATTAAAATTTCAAATCAAAATTGTCGTTCTAAATCTCCTGATCAAAATATTTCTATCTTTTCTAAAGCAATAAAAAGAAAACTTTGTTAATAAAGAAAAACTAATGAATGGTAAAAAACTATCTCTCTGGTGATGAGTTGTCCAAATTCTTGTTCCTTGTAGCCTACACTACCTATTCTTAGCAGTTCCCTAGGTAATCAGCAATCTTACAACAAATTATTGCGAGCCTCTCGTCTTTAATGATCTCCTTCAAATGCACGTATCGTTCAAAAGATGCTAGCCTCTTCTCCTCTCGATAAACTGAATCTCTCGTTCCGGTCTGAACAGTGACTCTTGGAATATATAAGTAGAAAAGGATAACTTACAATATTTTACTGGATCAGCTTCCGTCAGATACACTCACTCCAAGAAAACTCACAAACATTCACTTCTAATGCTTACTATCACTTGGGAACCACCAGAGAACAACGACTGTTCGTCTTGCACCCTTGGAAAACAACTGATTATTTTTTTACCTCAAAAATCTAGCTAAACTCTCATTCTTACATACCTTTTCCACTTTTTGGAATATTCCATCTCCTCCAATCCAAGCTCGTCATACGTATCCCCATCTCTTCATTTAGATAACAAACAACAATTTTACCTACAATTATAAATTTCCTAAAAACTATTAACATGCTAATCGGTTTCTACAAATTCTTAAGAACTAACGGAGAAATATAATTTCTAAATATTCTATTCTATTGTCTTATTCACTGTACAAATCCATTTGGAAAACCTGCTCGCATTGTTCATGACTTCACTTAAGCTCACTCACGTCACTCGAATATATTTTACAAAGAAAATAATATATGCATATCTTAAATTTTGTTTACTACAGATCATCCCGGATAATGGATTTTCATTTCTTCAAAATGTCTTTTATAGTTTATTAGTTGAATTACTTGAATTATTATATTTTGTACTTTGAAATATATTAAGAGCAACCCAATATTATTTTCAATTTTACATAGCATAACAACTCCCCAGGATATCTTGAAAATTTATTTAAATGGTCTATTTAGTAATTTTTAATTTTATCTTTGCTGATAAAATGAATCATAACAATATATATATATATATATATATATATATATATATATATATATATATATATATATATACATATATATATATATATATAAATGTATATAGTCTTGTTTAGTTTTTATAACATGAAGAAGCTCCACGAAGAAACGAGCCGATGTATAAGACGGCTTTGTGGGCTGAGAAACTACGCCTATTCCTCGAGCCTCACAGTCCTTTCATTACCACCTCAGCGATATGGCATCCAACGTTTTTAAAGAAAAATATTTAGTTTATCAATTACAAGTATTTAAAAATTATAATACCTTGATTGAAGGCGTAGATCAACAAGACTGGTTTGTTAAAACATAAGCAACTAAAATCAGAGCTATTAAGTTTCATTGGCCAATATTCACACGATTAAATTCGTCATAAAATTCAGTAAGTCAAATATTACTTTATATGAGTTTCGTCGTAATAGTTCTGTACTTAAAATTGACTAATAGTGCAAGGAGTAAGTAAAAAGACCAAGTACATCAACATCTTAAGTATTTACAGACATCGCATTCAAAAGGACAGTTTATGGAAAAACGTGTAAAGCAGAAGAAGTGTCAAAGGGAAAATTGTACAGCTAATCCACTAACATATTGTAGAATATGTACACATTGTGTTATAAAATATCATAAAAAGTAAACTTATTTTTGTGAGATGTAAAAAAAGTTTAATTCCTATCAATTGTTGTAAATCATTTAGACATACTTGTAATTAATTATGATAACCTTAAGTCTCAGTGGTCAATTTACAAGTAGGACCAAAAATCAATAATGCAAAGATTTAAACCAATTTTATGAATATATCCTTATTTGGAATAAGGTTATTGATAATTAAGTATATTGAAAATTTTAAATAATTTTGAATTTTGATAAATTTTTTAAAAACATCATAATTTTAGCGTTCATGGGTTCAGAGTCAAACTGAAAACAAAAGCAATATCATACTTTCTCCTTCTGTATTCCCTAATGGATTATATGTGTTTCCAGAGAAATAAATACCATTTAAATGCTGCTTTGTCTATTCATATGCGTTTCCCATAAAGGTAAAACCAAAGCCATGATTTCGACGCTCCAATAGTATAATATCAACGTCGACAAAGAGCCAAATAAAAAAATGTTACTGCTAAAATGAATTTCAATGGTCACACTAAACATTTCCACTAAAACCTCCTATTTATTTGAGCATTTGGACAATAGGCCGGTCTGTCGGTGTATTGAAAGTGCGGATTATTTAGGTTCGAAACCCAATAAAAGCTTCTCTTTTGGTAGTTATACTCGAAATCACATGGACAGTACACGTGAACAGTAATGATTTTTTCCGTTTCACCTAAATATAAAAATGTGTTAAATATGAGGCTTGTTCAATTAAAATCCATCTGTGGTCCAAAAAAAATTTATTGCAAATATATTCACAAAAAAATACCACTACAATCAAGGTACATATCCTATTGTTTCACAAACTGATGTATACTCTGCTTAAAGAATTCATTTGGATATAGGTCGAAAAATTTTGTACTTCTTGTCCAACTAAAAACTATTACTTTTAACGTATTTGCAGTGTCTTAAATAGGCGAAAATCGCAAGGCAATAAATCAGGATGATAGGGTGGATACTCTAGTATCGTTTTTTTGTTGTTGTAGATTTGCTGTTACTACTGTGGAAACATGAGGCCCAGCATTATCGTAAATAAAAATGATAACAAGTGAGAGCTTACCTAGATGTTTTCGTCTTATTGTTTGATGAAGCTTATTTACAGTTTCATTATATTATTGTCCTTAAATATGCTTTTTAGGTTTTATAAACTTTATAAGCAAGGGTCCTTTATGATAAAAAAAGTTAACTTTGACTTTGCAGTTCTTGGAACGACCATCAGATAAAACATTTAAATATAGATAATGCATATCAATAAAATCAGATATTATAGGAAAATATTAGAGCTTACCTAAGACCGATAAATACGCAAAATAATAGAAGAACATTACTGTTTGGTTAATTTATTCTCATTAACCTTTCACGACTGACGCGCGGATACAATCTCCGCGCCGATTTAAACTTCTTAATTTTTCAAAAACTACCCACCATTTTTTTCTGGTTCGCCCATGTACCTCTCACAAATTGATTTTGACTTGACCAGCGCCAAGCGTCAGTCGCATCCTATTGTTTTGAAATTTTGAACATTTGATGGTTATTCTAAATTTCAAAACATATGCCAATGAGACAGAACAAGAACGTTTGCATCATCGAATAGACGAATTCCTTCGCGTCGACGACGCGAATAAAAATATTAAGTACGATGATGATGAAGGAGAAAATAACAGAACAAATGGTTGAAAATAGTGATAAAGAACAAGAAATTTCTGATACGAAAGGTGCTGAATTGATGGTTTTTGTTCGGCCTTTCTAAAGATGGTCTTGGTAAAGACGCAACTCCTAAATGGATAAAACATATTCCTCTAAGAAATATTAGAACTCGTTCAGAAAACTTAATTACGCATTTGCCAGGTGCCAAAGAAGTTACTAAGAATTTAAAAGGTGAACTAGATGTTTGGAAATATTTTTTAACTATACCATGGTCAACATTATTTTTTAATGTACAAACAAAGATATTAGACACTCCCAAGAAAACTATAATCAAGAGAGAAACGTACAAGAAACAGATGCTTTAGTAATTCGTGCTTTTAACCCTCCATTCCACGGGTGACTTTCTTGTGACACAAATAGGTACACGGTTGGGGTCTATCAGGACCAAATTTAAAACAATATTCTTCTTATTAAAAAAAAAAAAATTTTTTAATATTTTTAAGGAAACTTACTGATGGGGGAACAATTAAGGGTCTAACCACGTTCTGATATCCCCGGGTGCTCTGTAGAGGGCTTCGAATATACTGTCCAGAGCTCCTCTACTTAAGTCCATTTTCGTGTTACGGACTTGGAAAATATTTATCTTCGGTGTCTTGATGACAAAGGTGACTTACATGACCAAGTCGAAATAAAACATCAGATCGTGGTCTTCTGAAGGCTTGTCTTGAAAAAGACAAGATATTTCTTACATGACAAAAATATAGGTCGAAATAAAACATCAGATTGTAGTTGAATAATATCTCAGCCACAGAGTATAATTGGAACAGCAGGAAGCAGCGCCCCAAGAGCACTAAGCTCTCGGAGAGCCCGTGAGGGACTGACCTGGCTGACCTGAAAATCGCCAATATTTATATGCGCTGTTCGAGCGATAAATAGGGATTTCCAGGTCAAGAGCCAATGGGAAAATCCGAGGCGGGGCGATGCGCATCGAAATGCGTACTAGTCCACAGACTATCGCATTCGATGACAGTACTACCTAAATGTACATAATATAATATGTCTATCAATATATATTTTTATAGTTTACTGCGAAATAACTAACACCATTATTTTTTTACAAGAGTTTATTAAAAAAATCATAAACGGCAAAATACAAAAGAAAAATATAAAAGAAGACAATATTATTATTCTATATACTTACAGTTATACAAGTAAAAAGGATACATCCAAAATTAAAATTAGAAACAGAAAATAGAGGGGGTTAAATTATGTAAATTTTCTTTCTACATGATCAGCACAAAATGCTTTTATATGTTCCATACATAACCAGTTTTTGTACAATTGGCAAAAATACCTAGTTTTTCTTTTTATATAATACTTATACATCCCTGTTTTTGTGGAGCTGGATCATCCCTCGTCATTTTCTCAATTTCAGAAAATTGTGCAGCAAGTAACTGTGATGTTCTCTATATACGCATATTTAGGGCTCGTATTTTCATATTTTTCTGGACTAACGCAATTCCTAAAGACTTCCTAAAGAATCAATCGACGAGAAAACCGAAATTCTGCATTTGTATTATTGGATCTCAGTATATAATAAATACATTTATAGCTGCAATAGTAATTATTATTAGTAAAAATTAACCAAGCCATAGTACAAAACAAGAAACACCCACCCACGGGTGGGGTCTGTCAGGATACTTTTGCAGGTAGCGATTAAAGGGATTCATATAATTTCACCAAATTATGCTAAAATGTACTATTCAGTGCTATTAAAAGGTACACCAAGTCGAGGAAAAAAATACAAACAAAAATTTAAAAAATTAAGCAATTTCATTTATAGTTGTACTGATAGACCCCACCCGTGGGAAGGAGGGTTAATTGTTTACTCTATTTGGCGTTTATTTTGAAAAGTGGTGGGTTAAGCACAGAGGAACTTTGGAATAAAGACGGTACAGATGAAAAATTGGAGGCATTTAGAGCTCAATGCAGTTTTAAACAGTATAAAACTAATACACCAAATAAATATGGATTAAACATTTTTGCGCTATCAGATTCCAAGATCTTTTATACCTGCAATTTGTAGTCATATTTGGGGCAAAAACCACCAGGTCCCTTTGTTGTAAGTAATTCTCCATCGGAAGTCGTAAAGAGATTATGCAAGCCTCTAAAGAAACAAAACGGAACAATAATTCAAACTTTGCTTCGTGATTATAAACTTACATTTCTAGGAACGTGTCGCGAGAATAAGAAGGAATTACCCCATAAATTTTCTAAACCCATAAGCAAACCTATTCGATCCAGCATGTTTGCTTTTTATGATGATATTACTTTAGTGTCCTTTATACCAAAAAGAAATAAAAACGTACTTCTCCTGTTTAGTTTACATTATGACGATACAATTGATGAGGATTCCATGAAAATGTGAACAATGTGGAACATTTATGTGTAGTGAACACACTGACTATACTTGCCCAGATTGTTTTAAGGATAATTTTTTGAATAAATTTAAAACATAGATATATATATATATATATATATATATATATATATATATATATATATATATATATATATATATATATATATATATATATATATATAGTAGCTTCCTCCGTGGTTGGTGTTAGTTGTTGCCCTGGAAACCATCAGGGTCTTCTAACTCTAATGCCATAAAATGGTTGCATTTCTCCTATAGTGATCGTTTCCCAAGTTAATATGCTTCTTTTCTAACTTGGCAGAACCGTACTGAAGACGACCAATAATCAGAAATACGCATATACGGTTGCCTTCCATCAATATACCATTTTTGGTTTTCTGTTTTGCGAGATATGCCATTACTTTTTACTTTTATTATTCACTCGCATTATCCTTTTCCATTTGTTATATATATATATATATATATATATATATATATATATATATATATATATATATATATATATATATATATATATATATAGAAGAAGCCTTTTGAGTTAATAAAGTAAAAAACAGAGTACAGTAATCTTACGCATTTATTATTCGATTAAAGTATTGCTATAAAGTCCTTCTTTCTATGTGTCAACTAAAACTATCAGCATTATTTAAAACTAGGTTTATTCAAAACAAAACCAGACTTTCAATAACACAAAATGGAAAGTATGTTTCTTCCGCTATGTGAGTGGCAGGTAAGAACTTTGGATAGTCCTATCAGGGAAAATGAATCAATCCCTGCCCTCTGCAGATTCCAGGTGTTTCCTGACCCTGAAAACTAGTACCTGCTTAGAGTCCCTTGTCCAGGGTCACAGATAAAGTTCACAACGGCAGCCACGGCAAAGAAGAATATCTTCGGTACGGTGTGGATGAAATTGGTAATCACTTGATTTTAGGGATTGTATAAAATCACTCACCAACCCGTCTAGCCAGCTTGGTGTTTTAAGGCTAAAAAACCTCCTAACGTGAATATGGCGATATCTAAAACCAAAGGAATGGGTCCTTAGGTGGGTAGACCATGCAGTGATGGCAAATCTCGCTCTTTTGGAAAAAAGGACAGCTTTATGGAATCGGGGAAAGCAATAAATCGCTAAAAACCACACGATTGAACATCGCAACTCTAAAAATATAAGGTCCTTAAGCAAAGATGAAAAAGTCTACGAACTCGAAGAAGACATCAAGGACTTAAAATGGAACGTAATTGGTCTAGCAGAGGTAAAAAGAAAAGGGGAAGCGTGCAAAACACTAGAGTCCGGTAACATTATATTACAAAGGGCGAGAAAAACGAAGCCTAGATGGCGTAGGATTTCTAATTTCCAAGAAATATGCACATAAAGTAAAGCAGTTCGTAGGAATATCTCAAAGAATTGCATTAATTGGGCTCAATGTACACGAGAACATCTCCCAGAAAATTATTCAAGTATACGCTTCAACCGCATCTTGATGAAGAGATAGACAAATTTTATGAGAAAATTGCAGAAACTAGCACGAATTATCACAGCACGTACACGATAATAATAGGAGACTTCAACGCTAAGATGTCTTAAAATACTATGTAATAAATATCCATTCCAAGGCAACATACCCGAACAATGGAACACTGCTACAACAATACTAATACACAAAAAGTGAGACACCACACACCTGAAAACTTGTTGACCAATTTCACTTCTTTCAATTTACAAAACCTTTACAAACATTATTACAAACAGATTAACAATTAAATTTGCCAGATATCAACCAGTAGAAGAAGCCGGATTTAGAAAAGGGTACAGCACCTATGACCATCTATATATTTTGAAAATCCCAATAGAAAAGACTAACGATCTCTCATTATGTCTGGCTTTTATAGATTATAAAAAAGCTTTTGATAGCGTAAAACTGTGGACAATAAAAGAAGCATTAGTCAACAACCGGATCGACTCCAGGTACAGAATATTAATACATCATATTTACGAATAAGCTGAAATGGTAGTGACGTTGGGTAATGGAATCGAAACAAGACCAGTAAAAATTAACCGAGGTGTAAGACAAGGAGCCACAATATCTCCAAAATTATTTACAGCTGCCCTAGAAGATATCTCTGAGTCAATAGATTGGGAAAATAAGGGAATACCTATTAACGGAAAATACTTGAACCATCTTAGTAGATGATGTAGTACTAATAGCCGACATGTGGAATGCACTGAATTCGATGATGATAAACATCCAAGAGACAGAGATAGAACACGTAAATGAATATACATATCTGGGTGAAAATGTCAAGGTAAGCAAAAAACATCAGACTACCGAAATAAGCAGACGTGTTAAAATGGGATGAGTAGCATTCGGAAGACTCTCATACGTAGTTAAAAAAAATTTACCTCAAAGACTGCGAACCAAAGTGTTTAATTTTTGTATCCTACCTGTATATACATATGGAGCTCAAACCTGGACATTTACTAAAATAAACATGGAGAAAATCAGAAAAACTCAGAGAGCTATGGAACGACAGATGCTGGGTATCTCACTCAAAGATCATAAAACCAATAAAGACATTCATATTAAAGCAAAAGTAAAAGATGCTGTCGAACAGGCAGTTAAAATGGAAATAAGCTGGACATAACGAACGTGGATGGCGGATGAAATAAAGAAATCAGGAATTGGCGGCCATGTGAAGCCCAAAGACTGCTGGAGGAAGACCGCAAATGCGCCGGGGCGACGATATTAAAAGAACTGCAGAATCAATGTGGAAACATCTTACAAACAACAGAGATGAATGGCGAGAGTTAGGAGGGGCCTATATTTGGCAATCCGAATCGAGAGAAGGGAATAAAAAAATTTTCATTTAAATTATTTAAACTCCTTTTTAGTCTAAAATTGTTTGTATCAAATTTGTTTTATATAGAATGTAAAAAATCATTTACGAAATTATTTATGAATATGGTTTCTAGATTTTAGTTATGACCTATTTAGTTTCTTAATATTGCAGCTTTTATTTCATCTAAGGTATTTATATCCCTCTTTAATATTTCATTTAGTACTTAAGGGATCATATTGTGTATTTATATTTTTAAATCTCTAAGAATGATACTGAAAAGGTGTATACTTATGTATGTTTAATATTTATTTTGCTTTTTATATACAAAACGGAGTTCCCTCTTTTGCAGGCCTTACCATTTTGTCAAGCTTAAAAACTGGTCTATTTTCTCCAAAGTCCCCTATTTGCTCATGCAGTGAGGCCTTGTGTTGTGTTACAAACATTTCGTTTAAAAGTCACCTTTCACCTAACTCTAACCGTGTATTTGTGGAGTTGTTTTAATCTGAAGACCAACCATGCAAACTAAAACCTTTAGTAAATATTCAATTTACGACTGGTTTGAACTGAAAATGATGTTGTTCATTCATGTACTCAATTCATGCAGTCAGAATAAAGTTTAAAACTGGCAAATAGGTAAATGTCAACGTAGTGTTGGTTATTTTTATTAATTGCAATAGTAATTAATTAGTGAAAACAAAATTAGTGTTTGTGTAGACAAGGAGATTCGCGGAGCCCATTAATATTTAATCTGATAATGGATGAAATCATAAAGAAAGTTAAAAAAAGAAGAGGATATAGAATGGGAGAAAAGGAAATAAGGATAATATGCTACGCCGACGACGCCATAATAACAGCTGAAAATGAAGATGTCATACAAAGATTAATTAAAGAATTCGAAGATACGGCGCTCATATACAACATGGAGATCTCAACAGAGAAAACTAAAGCGATAGTGATATCAGCGGAACTGAGACGATGTAAACTAGTCGTAAATAACAAAATAATAAAACACGTGATGGAAACTGAATACTTGGGAATAAAACTGTCAAGCTAGGAAAAAGTGAAAGAAGAAGTACAAAAACAAGTGAACATGACAAACAGAGCAGCAGGATGTCTCAACAACACAATCTGGAGAAACAAATACCTCACAACGGAAACGAAAACCAGGATATATAAATCAACAATAAGACCGATAATGACGTACACAGCGGAAACAAGAGCAGATACGGCGAAAACACAAATACTATTGGAAACAACAGAAATGAAAGTCTTACAAAAAATAACAAACCAAACTCTAAGAGACAGAGTAAGAAGTGAGGAAATATGAGCGAGATGTGGTATAGAGGAAATAAACGCGTGGACCAAAAGAAGAAGAGTGGAATGGAATCAACACATCGAAAGAATGACAGAGAATAGAATAGTACGAATAGCAAGAGACAAATCGCCAAATGGAAGAAGATCACTGGGACGACCGAGGAAAAGATTTTTGCCTATTTATAAAGTAGGAAAAAGAAGAAGAAAATTAATGTTTATCTAAGTAAATAACTAGTATATGGAAACGTTCTGAAACTACTTTCTTGTGGAATATCTAATTTAAATATCGTGTTTATATGTGATTAAGCCATAATTATTAGTTATAGACTTAAAAACTTAAGAACTGAGGGAATGGTTTGAGGGCAGTAGCACAGAACTATTTAAAGCAACAGTTAATAAGATTCGCATAGCCAACCTTCGGTAGAAAATTAAACTTAAAGAATAAGAAGCTTTTAAATTTTTTGATAATCTATAAAACTTATTTGTATTTGTATCCATGTCTGTAACAAAATTTACGTCATTAACATTTTCAATTACAATATATAGAATTAGGCCAATGAAATCCCATTCTCAATAAATCTCTTTTTTGTGGGATTTTGTGGTACTCTTCTAATTTAATAGGTGTCCTATTAAACAGTGTCCATTTTGCTCTAGGTCTTTAGTTAATCGCAACATAACTTTTTCTCCTAACCCTCTTTTTATACAATTCTTGATTTCTTCAGTATATACATCAAACTCATAGAGGTAACTCTCACTGTCAGCTAGAGCTTAAACTTTATATCCACATTTAATGGACTTTTTGGCATATAGTGTTTAATTGAACATCTTCCCTTAAATTTAATCATTGAATCATCAATAGCAATACAAAAGATGAGGATTTTTTGAAGTTAATTTTGAAGTTCATTCTGATAAAAATGACAGCACTTTGTACCGGGTGGTCCAATAAGCCGATCTCTCGGCTATATATTAGAAACAATTCATGTTATAACTTTAGGAGAAAAAATTCCTTAGTAAAAGTGGCCAAGTGAAATCGCTGGAAATAACTTTTAAGTTTCCGGGTTAACCGCTAGGGGGCGTAACCTGTGAAGAAAAATTTGAAAACCAGTTTTTTGTGAAATATGCCCAATTAATAAAGTGTTAAATAAGTAAACTAAAAAGAGGCCTAAATTTTTTTTTATTTTTTCAAATAAAGGGTGGAGGAGAGTGGAAAAGTATTTGTGGATAAATACCTATAACTTTGGTTTGTAACAACCGATTTTAACGAAATTAGTGTCATTAGAAAGAGTGTGGATGATTTAATTTACATCCACTACAAAATAATTGCATTTAGTGTTAATTGTCATGGGTAGAGGGTACTTTTGAATAGAAAAAAATTAAAATTTGTTTTTCTTTAAAATGTGTAATAGAAACACCTATTTATTGTAAATTATCATGAAACTGGATTAAATTCGTAACAAAATGGTGCAAACCGCATGTTGATAGCATAAACATAAGTAAGTATAGTATTGACTCATCCTTTATTATAATTTAAAATTAAATATGTGAAAGATCATACAAATATCTCGATTATTAAAATTTAATGTCCAATTAAATGTTCAAATTGTTTTCCATTGTTGTCTACACAAAGATCTAATCTTTCGCGCGTAGACATAACAGCTGCTTCAATTTCAGCTGTTAATATACTATTTATTGCATTTATAATGCGCTGTTTCATGTCATCTCGCGTGGTTGGTCGAGTTTGGTACACTAAGTCCTTCAATCTTCCCCACAGATAAAAGTCCAGACATGTTAAGTCTGTTAATTTAGCCGGCCATGAAAATATACTTTCTCTTCCAATCCACTTATTTAGATGACTTGCATACAAGTAATCTCGAACTCGTCTGGAAAAGTGCGCAGGATACCCATCATGTTGTAATATCATATCTCTTCTTGTTTGTAAGGAAATATCTTCCAATAAAACAGGCAACTGATTTTCCAGAAAATGAAAATATTTTTAAAGTTTAAAGTTTAAAGTTCTATCAAAGAAATATGGACCTACGACCTTTCCATCAACTATACCACATCAAACATTAAGACTCCATCTACCTTGAACCCGCACCTCATGTATCCAGTGCTGATTTTCTTCAGCCCAATAATGCATATAATGCAGATTAACACCACCCGCACTATTAAACGTAGCCTCGTCTGTCCACAAAATCTTTGACATGATATGCGGTTGTTCTTCTAGCAGACCTAACATCCAATTGCAGTAAGCCAGCCTTGCATCAAAATCTCTCTCATGTAAAGCTTATCTAAATAGCTAAATCTATAAAAAAACAGAACAACAAATATTGGTGAAAAAGAAACCGCTATACCTATTTACTAAAACTCAAAAAATCTTGAAAAATCCAGAATTGTTTCACAAGATAAATGGTGCAAAAGTATTTTTAAGAAACGGATAAAAGGATAAAAGCGCCGTGTTGCCGTTTTTATCGGAATATTAAAATAACAGTTGAATCTAAAGTTTAAAGGGAATTCCAAGTTTTTGACCTAACCGTTCACTTTATAATATGAAAAACCAACCTGTGATGTTTTAAAATCCTTAGAACAGTAGTTTTGGGCATGTTTAATTCTATAGAGACTTGACGACTACTTATATGTGGATTCTGTTGAATTAAAACAAGAACATTGATTGAATTATCTTCGGTCATATCTCTACTACGTCGTTTATAACAAGGACGATGAAAACTACCAGTTTCTCTTAATCTTCTTGCCTTTCTTTTAAATAATTCTTTGCCATATTGTCTCCTCTCAGGATATCTTACAGAATATATACGTGAGGCAATAGCGGCATTTTGGTGACATTCGAAATAAACTCCAATCATTCATACAATTCTGTATTTGATTTGTACTAATAATTCTGCACGAATTATAAGTACTGATAATTAATTACTAATATTACCAATATTATTATCTATTGAAAAAAGTGCAATCTTCAATTCACAATGTTTTGACTGCTGTCAATAAATAAACAATATGAACACACCGTCAAATTCATTGTCGTAGCCTACTTAGTTTCGAAAAAACTATTTTTAATCATATGAAATAACAATGGTCAAAATAGGTATCAACATTAAGATTCTTCTGCTATTAAAAAATTTAAAGTACCTACTGACTTATTTTTTAATTTAATGTATAGTACAGGGTGAGTCAATACTTACTTATGTTTATGCGTTTTTATTTATATCTCGAGTTTGACAAAAGCTATCAACATGCATTTTGCGCTATTTTGTTACGAATTTAATCCAGTTCCATTATAATTTACAATAAATAGGTGTTTCCATTAAACATTTTAAAGAAAAACAAATTTTAATTTTGTCTATTCGAAAGTACCCTCAACCTATGACAATTAAAACTAAATGCAATTGTTGTATAGTAGATTTAAATTAAATCATCCACGCTCTTTCTAATGACACTAATTTCGTTAAAATCGGTTGATCCAAACCAAAATTATAGGTATTTATCCGCAAATACTTTTCCACTCTCCCCCACCCTTTATTGGAAATAATAAAAAAAAACGTACTTGAACAACTTTATGCTGTTTTTAATCCTCTTTCTAGTTTACTTATTTAACACTTGGTATACTTAGGCATATTTCACAAAAAACTGGTTTTCAAATTTTTCTTCACAGGTTACACCCCCTAGCGGTTAACCCAGAAACTTAAAAGTTATTTCAAGCGATTTCTCTTAGCCACTTTTACTAAGAAATTTTTTCTCCTAAAGTTATAACATGAATAGTTTCTGATATATAGCCGAGAGATCGGCTTATTGGACCACCCGATATAGCTTATTATAGTTATCATCTGCTCGACCGGGCATTACTTAAATATCATTCAAGTGAAGGTGGCTCTGTAGCCAACTAAATCTGTGGAGATTCATAAATTGTGATATATCCGAATCATGTAAGTCCTCGCCTGTACACCAATAATCACGATAACTAGGTGATTTTTTAATATTCATAAGTAGGTTTAGTCCGATGTAAGTTTTTATTTCATAAACATTTGTCTAAGTGTACCATTTGATCTTTTGTTGAAATCCTTGTTCTTTTTATATATTAGTTTGAAAAGTGATATTATCCCAGAATTATTTGATTAGTAATCAGAAGATTAAATAGTTTATAAGGTGTGCTATCACTGTTACTTATTGCTTTAACTTCATCAGCTAAACCACATCTTCATTGAAAATCAAAAAGTGGATTTATACTAAGAAGATAGTGAATTCCCCAAACAACATCGGTATCCTGAACTTTACCGTTAGATGTACACGTAAACGAAGGAATGTCTTGATCGGAATCCTCGAAATCACCAATAATTTCGTCGCAATAATGTAATTCCAGACATAATTACTCTAGCCTTACGGTGCGGTGGTTCAAAATTTGGACTGAAATCTTTTCACATAATTCGTGAAAAGTTACAAAATAATTGAATTTTGCATATTATACCAAATACTTACTGAAAGTTTATATAAGTCGATTCATTTACTAATATTAAAAAAATATACATATCTCATCTTTTGTTCGATATTAAGAGGCACGTGTAAAATGACCTCACTTTTCAAGAAACATCTGACAATTATTCGCGTTTGACCGATAACTAAACCGTGCGAATTTTAACAGTTCACACTTAATAGAGAGAGACGAAATAGGTGGTACAACCCTCTTGAGTATGTGAAACTTAATAAAAATAGACTAGTGAGTGGTTCATTTTTGGGACTGTGCAAAAATTTGGTTGTTCAAATTTCAATCCGGTGTGCCGAAAAGAGAAAGATGTACTCGTGTATTTTTTTTGTATCAAGACGATATTGTCCAAAGTTATGTTATTAAAATTATTATTATTAATTAAGGTTATTATTAAGGTTATTAAAATATGCCGTATTTTAAATATAATAAAAACTAATATCATGTTTTTAAATACTTTTATCCGCCAATACATTTGAGAACTATTTTAGACTATGTTTAGTAGAATCCCTCTGCCAAATATCAAAACCGGAAGTTTACGATTTGGCTTACCGGCTTTTATCTTAAGCGAAGTATCTGTTAAAAATAAAGTACAACGATACCCTAGCCGCAAATTGCTTCGGGACTATTCCTCTGACCTTTCTACCCCCTTTCGACACTAAAGTTTTCTTTATATATCCTCCTGAGTCAACTCCCTCGTCCTGTTCATTACTCCAACGTTTCTTTTAGCGGCTGTGACACCAACTTACAAGTTTTATTCTTGTATTATTTCGTTTCTCCATTTCGAGGAAGTACTTGCTGGAAAGACTATAGTCTGGAGAGCTTAGGAAAGTTTTGGTAGGATCCTTTTTTATTTACTGGAGTGTATGTACTCTAATGAGTATGAAGGAACGTGTGTGAATATAATAAAAACGCAAAGAGCTACAAAAAATATATAATACATAATTGAAGAAGATTATGATTTCACTTATTTTTACGGCATGCTATTAGTTTGGATATAATTTTTTTGCTAAATGTCATTTGTTTTATGACTTAATATTATAAATGTAAAGTTGTATAGGTTATAATTATTTAAAATCGAGTCCGATCCTGATAGTATATCGGAAAGGTGTGTTTATTTTTGGCTCTCCAAAATAGTTTAAATTAAGTGAGAACAAGTTTTTAAAATTTAACTACGCTTTGTGAAGTTATTAGTAATCAACTGAACTCACTTTGATAGTCTGTAAGTACAGTTTTACTGTAAATTTCACCGAAAATATATAATCAGTACTTATTTAACATCATTGAAAATTTTTATATCCATATTTGCTTGACGATAAACAAAAACATTTAATTACCATTGACCTGTATCTCCGGCGGGTTTTTTTCTGGCGGCGGACAGGTCCGTCTTTAGGAATGTTTAAACATCAACGAATATGTCACAAATCAATGAAATAAATTTACCAGGCAATTCTCAAATGGATAATTCTACACAAAGAAGTTATTCTACTGCACTAACACAACAAAAATTTCCGTCAAAACGGCAAGCTATCATTTTTAATTTAATTGAAGATGCGAAAATACAAGATTACCTCCTCCCCCTGGGAGAAATCATCCATCCAAAAAATATACTATTCTGCTCTAGATTATCAAACAGTAGAATATGTTTATATTTATGATCTGAAAATATCGTAGAAAAATTCATGAATGAAAAGAACGGCAACATTGAAGTTAATAACCAGATTATACAA
The DNA here is from genome assembly GCF_040954645.1 of Diabrotica undecimpunctata. Taxonomy (NCBI): domain Eukaryota; kingdom Metazoa; phylum Arthropoda; class Insecta; order Coleoptera; family Chrysomelidae; genus Diabrotica; species Diabrotica undecimpunctata. Next base: position 35,845,912 of record NC_092807.1, on the reverse strand, counting down.
GCTCGACGGTATATAACTCTCTCCGAAAGAATCATTCTCTCTAATGTTTGCCCATCCATTCCTCATGATGTATTTATTAAGGAACTTGAATCCATGGGGCTTGTTATTCTATCTACAATGTCCTTTTTTAAAATTGGTGCACCGTTACCCAAATTTCATCATATAATGAGCTTTAGGAGACAAATCTTTATCAGCCCAACAGATCTGACAATTCCAGAATCGTTTTTAATTAATTACGATAATACTTCATATAGAATTTTTTTATCAAGCGGCAACCTAACGTACAACTGTAAACAAAATGGGCAAAAGGCAACTAACTGCAAAAACCCTATCAATCCAAACCCAAATCCTACTTCTCCAACCACAGCAGAAGAAATCTCAACATGTAGCCCTCCAGAAATATCAACCATCACACCGACATCTACTTCAAGTCAAACAGACACCCCAACTACAGAAAATCAACTAAATATAAAACAAACTGCGAACGAAACAACTACCTTACATATGAAAATTGAATCTTCACAGAACAGTTCAAAAAGAACTATTGACGATACCTTAAGTCCTTCTCCGCCTTCCAATGATACCACTAATAAACCGAAGTTTACCAGTCCAGCAGAAATACCATTTAATCCTAAGAAAAAACAAAATAAAGGTAAATCTCTAGAAGCATTCATAAACCAGCAGTCACCACC